>NW_018231338.1:11266-27243 GCF_001263595.1 Phalaenopsis equestris | reverse complement strand
TCAGTTTCTTCATAAGGTACACATCTTCTCATAATAAGATCCTTACATTGTTTATATAAATAAGGCTCATCCCAAAAATATGCTTTCGCATCATGAATGAATTTTATTTGTTGTTGCAATGCCAACATAGGTGGTAAAATATCACTTACAATATAATTAACAATATCAGCATACAATGGTATTTTCCACTCATTAATATTATTAAGTTGTTCATCAGGGAAATTGTTTGTAATTTCATTGTCGGTGTCAGATAATTCATGGTTTTCTAGTCTCGACAAATGATCAGCAGTTTGATTATCAGTTCCCTTTCTATCAATAACCACAAAATCAAATTCTTGCATCAAAAGTATCCATCTAACTAACCTTGGTTTGGCATCCTTCTTTTGCATCAGATATTTAATAGCAGAGTGATCAATATGCACAACACATTTAGTCCCAATTAAATATGATCAAAATTTATTTAAAGCATACACAATAGCCAGTAGCTCTTTTTCAGTAACAGTATAGTTAATTTGAGCATCATTAAAAGCTTTACTAGTGTAGTATATAACTTTAAAAATCTTTTCATATCTTTGTCCAAGAGCAGCTCTAATAGCATAATCACTAGCATCGCACATCAGCTCGAATGGTTTCTCCCAATTAGGTGAAACTATAATAGGGGCTGTAATTAATTTTTTTTTTTAAAACTCAAAGGCATTTAAATAGTTTTCAGTAAATTCAAATTTCTTATCCTTTTCTAAAAGTTGGCATAGAGGTTTAGTAATATTAGAAAAATATTTAATAAAACGCCTGTAAAAACCAACATGTCTAAGAAAACTTCTAACCTCTCTTACGTTAGTAGGAGGTATTAATTTTGCAGGGTTGGCTTCCATACCATTTTTTGAATTTCAAGATAATTTAAGCAAGCATCAAATGATGTTCCAGATATAGAGAAATCATCCATAAATACTTCTAATCTATCATCAGTTAATTTACTAAATATAGACATCATACATCTTTGGAATGTTGTTGGTGCATTACATAATCCAAAAGGCATTCTTCGAAAAGCAAAAGTTCCAAAAGGACTAGTTGTCCTTTCTTGATCCTCAGGAGCAATAGGAATTTTATGTTTACTAGTACATCCATCTAAAAAGCAAAAGTATTTGTGCCTAGCAAGTCTATCTATTATTTGGCCTAAAAATGGTAAAGGGAAGTGATCTTTCCTAGTGGCATCCTAGTGATCTTTCCTAGTGGCAGTGTTTAATTTTCTATAATCAATGGAAATACGCGACCCAGTAACTTGTCTAATAGGTATTAATTCGTTATTCTATTTTATTTCAACAGTCACTCCTCCTTTCTTAGGAACGCAAGGAATTGGACTTACCCAAGCACTATATGAAATAAGATATATAATTCCAGTGTCTAACCATTTCAAAATTTCTTTCTTTACTACTTCTTTCATCACTGGGTTTAATCTCCTTTGTGGATCAACTCTTGGTTTATATTTTTCATCCAGTATAATTCTGTGCATATAGATCGAAGGATTAATTCCCTTAATATCAGCTAAGGTCCAACCAAAAGTTTTCTTATATTTTTTTAATGTATATAACAGTCTTTCCTCTTGCAATTCATTTAATTCTGAAGATATAATAACAGGTAATGTAGATGAGTCTCCCAGAAACACATACTTCAAGTGGCTAGGCAATATTTTCAACTCAAGTTCAGGTGGTTTTATAATTGAGGGATCTAGATTCTTATCAGCATTTTCTGTAAAATACAATATCTCAAATCTTTCCTGAACATAATCTAATTCTTAATTTTCTGTTTCTTCCAAAATAACTTCATCATTATCTTCAAATTGTTCTTTTTCTTTAAAATTTTCTTTAAAATTTTCTTTAAAATGTTCATTCAATAAGTGTTGACTAATTTCCATGCGAAAACATTCATTATCTCTTTCAACAGCAGGGTATTTCATAAATTTCTATTTCATAAGGTATTTCATAAATTTCGCAATGTTAAAAGTCACTTCATGATCGTTAACTCTCATAGTTAAGTTCCTTTTTGAACATCTATCATAGCTTTTCCAGTAGCTAAAAATGGTCTCCATAAAATGATAGGTATTTCTTTATCTTCCTCCATATCTAAAATAATGAAATCCACATGAAAGATAAATTTAGCAACTTTTGCTAACACATCTTCTATACCTGCCTTAGGATAGGTAACTGAACGATTCGCTAATTGAAGAGTTACAGACGTAGGTGAGACTTCTCCTAATCCTAATCTTTTGAAAATTGATAGAGGCATAAGATTAATACTGGCTCCCAAATCATATAAAGCTCTTCCATAAAATTTTTCACCAATAGCATACGGTATAGTGAAACTACCTGGATCTTTTAATTTTTCCAGAAGCTTTTTCTGGATAATTGGGCATTTTTAGCAGAATTGTAACTTCATCGCTAAGTGCAACAGTTTCATTATCAGTGAACTTTCTTTTCTTGTTCGGAATATCTTTCATAAATTTCACATAATTGGGCATTTGCTCTAAAGCTTCTACGAAAGGGAATATTTACCGTTAATTTCTTTAGAATTTCTAAAAACATGGAAAATTGTTTATTCTGTTTGTGTTGCTTCAATCTTTGAAGAAACGGTGGTGGAGGTTTCTCCACAGTAATTTTCATTGGTGTAAGTGAATTTTTAAATCTGGGTATTCATGATCCTTTTCTTTTTCAGTTTCCACTTTTTCTTTTTCAGTTTCCGTTTCTTTCTGTACTCTTATTTCCAACTTTTCACTTCATAATTGTATTGCGTTTATCTGTTCTTTTCCTTCATCTTTAGGATTTGGTTCCACAGTATTAGGAAAAGTTCATAATGTTTGGTTACTAAGAGCAGTAGTGATATGCCCTAATTGATTTTCAACATTCTTAATAGCAGTTCCTTGATTTTGTAATTGATTTCCTTGAATTTGTAATTGATTTTCTTGACTCTGCAATTGTTGACCCATGTTTAATATCAGCTCTTCTATAGACAACTTCTTTTCCTTAAATCGAGTTTTACTGTTAAATCTTGGAAGATAAGAAGGTATATAATTAACCTTTCCTTGGTTGGATGAATTTTCCAATGGGTTCACTGGGTTGTTTGCCCATTATTGATTTGTAGCAGAATTGTTATTCTAGTTAAAATTTGGATGATTCTTCCAACCTGGGTTATAATAGTTTGAATTAGGGTTGTTGGGTCTATTGTTAATAGTATTTAAAGTCTCATATGAAGGTTAAACATCTACAAATTGCCCAGATGAATTCTCTTCCATCATATTAGGTGTTGGAGAATAATTCATTCCATAATGATCTAATTTCTTTGATATTGCAGCAATCTGCAAAGCTAACATAGATATTGCATCAGAATCATGGATAATAGCTACTCTTTTAGGATTTACCCTTTTAGAGGGCCATTGAAAATTGTTGGTAGCCATCTCTTCTATTAACGAATAAGCCTCATCAAAAGGTTTTGACATTAATGAACCACCAGCTGCAACATCTATAATCAATCTAAGAGATCCCACTAATCTATTATAAACAGTTTGAATTATCAACCAATCTGGTATCGAATGATGAGGGCACTTCTTAAGAAGATCATTAAATCTCTCCCAAGCTTCATATATTGACTCTCCATCAATCTCACAGAATGATGTTATGTTATTTCTAAGTTTAGCAGTTTTGGATGGACGAAAATATTTGGATAGAAATTTCTGTGAAAGTTCTCCCCAAGTTCTAATAGATCCAGATGCTAACAAATTTAACCACATCTTAGACTTATCCCTAAGTGAAAAAGGAAAAATTCTAAGTCTAACATCATCGTTTGAAACTCTGTCATATTTAAAGGTAGCACAAAGTTCTAAAAAACTAGCGAGGTCTAAATTGGGATCTTTATTGGGTGTACCTCTGAATTTATTGTTTTGTACCATTTGGATGATAGCAGGTTTAAGCTCAAATGAATTAGCAGCTACATCAAGATTTTGGATAGATAAGTGAATTTCATTTTGTGTAGGATTTGAATAATCTCGTAAAGGTCTTGGTTGATGTTCATTTTCTTTTCCTTGATTGTTCATGTTGTTTTCCATTGTATCAGAATTTCTAGGTTCTCTTCTCAGTCTTCTTATTCTTCTAACAGTGCGTTCTAATTTCGAATCGTAGGGTATAAGATTTTCAGGTCCAAACTTACGCATACACTTTGAAATCAATACACAGAAGTAAAGTTAACTAAATATAAAAATAAGTTGTAATTCAAGTAAAAGTTTTCTAATAGTTCTAATTTGTCCGTTACTCTAGTTATGATTCTTGTTTACTCCCCGGCAACGACGCCAAAAACTTGACCGACGACTTTATATATGCTTAAAAATACAAGTATTTACCACTGCTGCTAGAAGATTTAATTCCTCAGCAACGACACCAAAACCTCGACAAGGTTATAGATTCAATAAAGATGTATATATAAAATATTCAATAATGGTAAAGTCACACTTATCAACGCAAGTATACGTATCGCTCAAGTAATATAGGGCTCTAATGGAGTCCTAGATATCAATCTCACAGGGAGTAATATTAGAATTACAAACTAAGATTTTAGAAAAGCAATACTTTAATCGCAACAATGAAATTCAAATTGCTTATCTATCACTAATAGGACATTGAAATAAAAATGTAATTTTGATAACTCTTAAATAATTAATTATACTAATAAAGTTTTTAATGTGATATTCAATATGAAAGAAAGCATCCTTCTCCTTGTCAAGAAATTATAGTGAATGGATAAAGTGAATCAGTTCAAATTGTGTTGTGTTAAATAGGAGCATACCTATTGTTTACCCTTTGGTTCAGGCATAGAGAACATTGACTAATCCTATGCTTGGTTACTGATTTTGCGACTAGGCTGGGAGGATACCGGCTCTCACTTCGGAGCTCCCGTGTTCCCCTCACGTAAGGGCTAACAGGAACAAATTGAGGATTTTAGTCTGTCACTCTAAAATCTCCAATTCTACACCCGATAATTTTATTTCCCAATTTATCTGCACCCAACTTCCAAGGGCTTTCACCTCCCTGAATTTTGGATGTAATCTTCACTTTAGTTGTAAAACAACATATTTTAACAAATCAATTGACCAGATTGAAAGTAAATTAAGATCAAAGTGAAAAGATCATCACAACTTTTTTAAGATTTTCATGGCTGAACCAATTCAAATCACCATTTCACAAATCTCAAGACAAGGAGAAAGATAGAGAAAACTACTCATAACTCATGGGGAAGACGCAACAAAACTCAAAATTTATATATAAAAGCAAAGTCATACAAATTACAACAAGTAAATAAACTTATCTCTAATTTCTCCCCAAGAAAACTCCTCAAAGTTCCTCTGAATCTCTTCCTTTCTTTACAGCACACAGAATTCCTCTTCAAAGCAGCAAGGAGGAAGAAATCTCTCACTTTCCCTCCACTTTTACAATCTCTCAAAGAATTCCTCACAATTAGACACTCTAGCAAACTGTCTACACACTAATGGAACCTTTCTAACCTCCTGGACTAACATCCAGAACCTTTCTATTTTTCGGCCAAAATCTTCTTTTAAAGTTGTGGATGAGTTTTCCGAAGAGTTGCCTAAGCATCCCTCCAAAATTCGTCCTCATCCAATGCACTTTTTTACATAACCACCGATTTTACCGTCGCCGGCCTCGAGGGCGCCGTCGGTGGGCCTTCTAAATCATTTAATCTAGAGTCTCGGGAAATTCTTATTCTCGCCGTCGGCGCCGTTGGGCTCGTCGTCGGCCCCCTAGTTCAAATCTTCACATTTTGGTCCTTTTCACTCAAAATTTGCTCTTTTTTCATTTTTTTTGTTCCAATGAACCTAATTCATCATTCTTGCAACAAAACATCAAAAATAACTTTCTTTAAAGTTCACTATCATAAAAAATAGTGTAAAATAGGTACGAAAATCTCAACATATTTTCTTTTAGTCACTTCCCCCATTAGATAGGAAGGAATTGGTCCAACATTGAAGCTGTCTCTTAATATGATCAATCACCTCAACAAATTGAGTTTGTTTTATTCTACCTATAATTAACTGAACACCAAGATAATTGATACGTAGAGATGCCGGGCGGAAACCAGTGTACTGGGCAATCCAATGCTTAGTCTATGGAAGAGTGTGTGAGCTGGTAAAAATTTGACATTTTTGTTTGTTATGATTCATACCTGATGCCTTTTGGAAATGTTTGAGTCCTTGATAAAGTGTCTTCACTGCAGTCTTTGTAGCTTTTGAAAAAATAATAACATCATCTGCATAAGACAGATGACTCACACCAATATTTGATTTGTGCTGATATGCCAAATGAGGAGAAGTGACAAACATATGATTTAGAAGCCTTGATAGATAGTCCATTGCTAGAATAAAGATTGTGGGGGGGCAAGGGGTCTCCCTGTTTGATTCCCCTAAAAGCAGTGAAGAACCCATGGCTCTTTCCATTGATTAAAACAAAATGATTATTGCAGTTGAGTCATCTTTTGATCAGACTGATGAAAGCCCCATTGAAGCCCCTAGCAGTGAAAGTGTCCAAAATGAAGTCCTAGTTGATGAGGTCAAAGGCCTTTTTGATGTCCAACATAAAAATGATATTGTTGCCTATACATTTTCTATCAAGATCTAACAACAACTCTTGAGCTAATAAAATGTTATCAGTGATTTGTCTTCCTTTCACAAAAGCCACTTGATTACTACTGATCAGTTTTTGAAGGTGAGGTTGAAGTGTGGTGATAATGATATTGTTGATTACTTTAGACACCACATTGGTTAAGCTGATAGATCTAAAATCACCCCAACATTTTCTGATTGAATTTTTAGGGATCAAAGTTTTAGTGGAAGTAGTGAAGTACATAGGGGGATCAATTCCCTTGAATAAATTTTGCACAACAACAATAAAATCACCATTGATGATAGGCCAAGTGGTCTTTTAAAAATTTTCAGTAAAGCCATCAGGTCCAGCCACCTTTTTTCCATCAATAGAGTCCAGTGCAGCTTTAATTTCACCATCCAAAGGAATGTAATTCAGGTCCAAATTGTTGACATACTCCTAGCAATCAGATAGTAGCACAACATTAATCTGGATTTTTAGAGGATGGCTGATCATTAAATCATTAAAAAGATTGTGAAAATAGTTTACAACATCCTGAGCAATAGCCTCAGCATCAGATAAGCAGAGGCCAGAATAATTATGGATATTAATACAAGCATGACAAAAGGCAGTGTTTCTATCACCCTCAATGAATTTTGTAACTGTAGCCTTTTATTTCAAAAAACTTTTAGAATAATTAATCTGCATAAGAAGTTCTTCATTGTCTTTGTGGAGTTCAACTTCAGAATTTACACCCCTTTGGAATCCCTCTTCCATTTTTAGAACTTTCTTTTGAGCATTACTCAGATTTTCATGGATATTTCCAATAGTATTCCAATTCCAATGCTGTAGATGAGCTGCCACCTTCTTCTAAAGATGCCATAGATTGTTCTAGGAATTGACCTCACCAGCATACTTTTAAACCTTAGCAACTTCACCAAGAAAGTGAGGATTCAAAGTCCACATATTTTGAAATCAGAAAGGAGATTTTTTAGGACATTCTTCATTTCGAGTAGAGCAAATAAGTGGCTTGTGATCAGAGCCAGACATAGCAAGATGATTAACAGTAGTAAAAGGAAAGGTCTAAAACCATCTAGAATTTCCCAACATTCTATCCAACCTTTCCCACATCGAACCTCTCCTCCATATGAATTCAGGACCATAAAAGCCTAAATCAAATAAACCTGAATTCAGGACCTTGAAAGCCTATATTATATATTATATGTGTGTGTGTGTGTGTGTGATGCCCATTAACTTTAAATATTTTTCCAGATTTAGGATCTTTAATAACAACAGCTCCATAATGATAGACTTTAATCACTTTAAATGGTCCTAACCATCTGAATTTCAATTTTCTTGGAAAAAATCTCAACCTTGTATTATATACTAGAATTTATTGTCCAGTTTCAAACTTCTTGTTAATAATCTTCCAATTTTTCCATATTTCATTTTCTCTTTATAGATTTTTGCATTATCATATGCTTCATTTCTAATCTCCTCAAGTTCATTGAGTTGCAAATAATCTTTTCTCACCAGCATCTTTTAGATTAAAATTAAATTTCTTAATAGCCTCAAATGCGTTATGCTTCAATTCAACTGGTTAGTGGCATGTTTTCCAAAAATAAGTCTATATGACGACATTCCTATAGGAGTCTTATAAGCAGTTTTGTATACCCATAATGCAGAATCTAATACAGTAGACCAATCCAATTCATAAGGATTTACAGCTTTTTCTAAAATTCATTTTATTTCATGATTTGATATTTCTGCTGGACCGCTGGTCTGAGGATGATAAGCAGTAGAGAATCTAAGTATAATATCATTTTTTTATCAATTTCTCAATTCTCTTATTTCTAAAAGGCATTCCATATCTTATAAAAATATTTCTATTTAAAAATTTAGAAACACTATGAGCATCACATTTAGGTACAGCAACAACTTCAATCCGTTTGGACATATAGTCAAAAGTTTCTAAATGAATGCATAAATGGCCCCATGAAATCTAGTCCCCACACATCAAAAATTTCAACTTCTAATGTGTAAACTTCTAATGTGTAATTTAAGTAATTTAAAGGAATTTCATTTCTTCTAGAAATATTTCCTGCTCGCTGACATCGTTCGCATGTTTTAATATATTAATTAACATCTCTAAAAAGAGTAGGCCAATAAATTTCAACTTGCAAAATTTTATAAGAAGTTCTATTTGTTCCAAAATGTCCTCTAAATTTAGAATCATGGCATCTTCAAATTATTTCTTCAGTTTCTTCATAAGGCACACACCTTCTAATAATTAGATCTTTACATTGTTTATATAAATATGGTTCATCCCAAAAATAGAATTTTGAATCATATATAAATTTATTTATTTGTTGATCCTTTATATCCTGTGGTAGAATATCACTTACAATATAATTTACTATATCGACATACCACAGTGTATTTATTTCATCAATACTATATAATTGTTCATTAGGAAATTTTTTTAAAATTTCATTTACAAAATTAGTTAATATTTATTTTTTCAATCTTGACAAATGATCATTTATTTGATTATTTTGATTATTTATCATTTCCCTTTCTATCAATTATAGTAAAATCAAACTCTTGCAATAGAAGTATCCATCTAATTAATCTTGGTTTTGCATCCTTCTTTTGCATCAAGTATTTGATAGCAGAATGATCTGTATGCACTATACATTTACTTCCAATCAAATAAGGTCTAAATTTATCAAAGGCATTGCCAATAGCTAATAAATCTCTTTCAGTAGTAGTGTAGTTAATTTGAGCATCATTCAGAGTTTTACTAGCATCATATATTACTTTAAAAACTTTGTTGTACCTTTATCCAAAAATAACTTTAATAACATAATTATTAGCATCACACATTATTTCAAATGGTTTCTCCCAATCAAGTGGGACTATTATAGGTGTAGCGATTAATTTTTCTTTCAATAGTTCAAATGCTTTTATGCATTCCTCATTAAAATCAAATTTTGTATCTTTTTCTAAAAGTTGGCATAATGGCTTAGTTATTTTTGAAAATTTTTTTATGTAACGTTTGTAGAAACCAACATGTCCCAGAAAACTTGTTACCCCTCTAACTGTAGTCGGTGGTGGTAATGTTTCAATAACTTGAATTTTCGAAGGATCTACTTCCATGTCATTTTTAAAAATTTTATGCCCAAGTACAATTCCTCCTGCAACCATAAATTAACATTTTTCCCAATTTAGTACTCGGTTGATTTTTTCACATTATTTTAGAATTTTTTCTAAATTATTTAAACATAAATCAAATGAAGTCCCGAACATAAAGAAATTATCCATAAATACTTCCATTTCATGTTCAATCAAATTACTAAATATTGACATCATACATCTCTGAAATGTTGCACGTGCATTGCATAGTCCAAAAGGTATTCTGTGAAAAGCAAATGTTCCATAACAACTTGTAAATGTTGTTTTATCTTGATCCTCATGAGAAATTGGAATTTAATGATAACTAGTATATCCATCTAAAAAGCAGTAATATCTGTATCTAGACAATCTATCCAACATTTAGTCTAGAAAAGGTAATGGAAAGTGATCTTTCCTGGTGGTCAGGTTTAATTTCCTATAGTCTATACAAATTTGCCACTAGTAACTTGTCTTATTAGAATTAATTCTTTTTCCTCATTTTCTTCAATGGTCACTCCTCCTTTCTTTGGAACGAAGTGAATTGGACTTACCCATGCATTGTCTGAAATAAGATATATAATTGCAACATCTAACCATTTTAAAATCTCTTTTTAACAACTTTTTTCATTATTGGGTTTAATCTCCTCTGAGGATAAGCTTTAGGTTCGTACTGTTCATCTAATTAAATTCTGCGCATACAAATTGAAGGACTAATTCTTTTAATATCTGTTAAAGTCCATCCAAAAGTCTTTTTATATCTTTTTAACATTTCTATTAATTTTTGTTTTTGGATTTCAGTTAATTCAGAAGATACAATAACAAACAATGTAGATGAATCTCCTAAAAACACATATTTTAAATGAGCAAGTAATCTTTCAGTTCAAGTTCAGGTGGTTTAATACTTGAAGGAATAAGATTTTTATTATCATTTTCCAACAAATCTAAAGTGTTAAATTTGTCCTGAATATAATCTAAATTTTCTTCTTTTATTTCATTTTCATTGTCACTAAAGTCTTCTTGCCTTAATTTTTCTTCAAAGTCTTTTTTAAATTGCTCATTACTTAGATAATCAGTAACTTCCATCCAAAAACATTCATTGTCTTTTTCTATTGTAGGATATTTCATAGCTTTTGCAATATTAATTATTACTTCTTGATCATTAACTCTCATTATTAATTCTCTTCTTTGTACATCTATCACAACTCTCCCTGTTGCAAGAAATGGTCTACCCAAAATAATAGGAATCTTTTTATCTTCCTCCATATCTAATACTATAAGGTCTACAGGAAAAATAAATTTATCAACTTTTACTAATACATCTTCTATAACTCCTTTCAGATAAGTTATTGATTGATCAGCTAACTGAAGAGTTACAGTTGTAGGGGAAATCTCTCCGAAATCTAAACCTTTAAAAATCAATAGAGGCGTAAGATTGATACTCGCTCCTAAATCACATAAGGCTTTTCGATAAAACATTTCACCAATTGTACAAGGTATAGTAAAACTACCAGGATCTTTTAATATTTCACGAAGCTTTTTCTAAATAATAGCGTTACACTCTTCACTAAGTGTAATAGTCTCATGATCTGTAAACTTCTTTTTCTTGTTTAGTGTATCTTTCATAAATTTCACATAACTTGACATTTGTTCGAAAGCCTAAATGATAAGAATCTTTATCATTAATTTTTTAAGGATTTCCAAAAATTTTGTAAATTGTTTGTCTTTATTCTTCTATTTTAGTCATTGAGGAAATGGAGGTAATGGTTTTTCTAGGGGAATTTGTGTTTGTTCATTTTCATTATGGTCACTTTCCATCTCTTCCTTCTCCTCATCAACTTCAGTTTCTCTTTGGATTCTTATTTCAACTTCTTTTCCACTTCGTAATTGAATAGCTTTAATATGTTCCTTATTTTAATCGTTGGGATTAATTTCCACAGTACTCGAAAGATTTCATGATGGTCTGTTACTAAATGCAGTAGCAATATGTCCTAAATTATTTTCAATATTTCTAATAACAGCCCCTTGATTTTGTATTTGATTTCCCATATTCAACATTAGTTCTTCCATCATCAACTTCTTTTCCTTAACTTGTAGATTAGGGTTAAAGTTAAATCCAGGAGGATAGCAAGGTCAATAATTAGGATTTCCTTGGTTGTTTAAATTTCTAAGGGGTTAATTGAATTTTAATATTTATTCCAACTAAAATTAAGGTGATTTTTCCATCCAGGGATGTAATAGTTAGAATAGGGATTATTATTTCAATTATTAATAGCATTCAAAGTTTTCTAAGATGATTGAGTATCAATTATCTGTCCTAGTGAATTTTCCTCTAATACTGGTGGTATTTGAGAATAGTTCATTGTAATTTGATCAATCTTTTAAATAATGCAGCAATTTGGGATGCTAAAATAGTCATTGCATCAGGGTCATGAATACTAGCTACTTCTTTAGAATTTACTCGTTCAGTGGGTCATTGAAAATTATTAGTAGTTGTTTCTTCTATTAAAGAGTATGCTTCATCAAATGGTTTTAACATTAAAGATCCACCTACAACAACATATGTAATAGATCTAAGTGATCCTACTAATCCATTGTAAAAAGTTTAAATTATTATCCAATCTAGTAAAACATAGTGTGAACATTTTTTAAGAAGATCCTTAAATCTTTCTCAGGATTCATATATTGATTCCCCTTCAAACTGACAAAAAGATGTAATATCGTTACTAAGCTTAGCGGTTTTTTAGGGTGGAAAATATTTAGCAAAGAATTTTTTGATAGTTCTCCCCAAGGTCTGATAGATCCAGGTGCTAATGAATTTAACCAACCTTTGGCTTCATCCCTTAATGAAAAAAAAAATTCTAAACCTAACAACATCATTAGATACTCTGTCATATTTAAAAGTAGCACAAATTTCATGAAAACTAGCAAGATGTAAGTTGGGATCTTCAACAGGTGATCCTCCAAACTGATTATTTTCCTCCAAACTGATTATTTTGTACCATTTGGATAATAGCAGGTTTAAGTTCAAATGAATTAGCAACAACATCAGGATTTGGAATAGTTAAGTGAATTTCATCTATTGTTGGATTAGCATAATCTTTTAAAGGTGTTTGTCGATTTTCATTTATTTGATTATCTAAGATATTCACCATTTTGTTCAAAATTTTAAATTATTTTTGTTGTTTCAAAATTTTCCAATAGTACAATATAATAAGCAAAGAAAATTTTCTTAAAAATTCTCTTAAATGTATAATTATATATTTTTTTTTTTCTGGATTTTTGATTTTAGAAATTTTTTTGATATTTTGTATTTTGTATAGTTTTTATCTCTAAATTTCCTAATTTACCAAATCTATTTAATTTATCGTTACCTTCCCCGGCAACGACACAAAAAAACTTGATTTCGGTTGAATATAGTTGTGTAAAATTTATAAAGTTGACTCTAATTTACAACGGTGCAAAAAACTGGATTTGGTATTTTATGAATGTTAACTTCAATACTTAATGTTGGTATTCTACTCAAGTATATGTATCGTTATCAGAAAATATAATACTTTCTTCTTAAGTCCCAAATATTGATCTAACCAAAAAGGTTTAAATTTGAAATGATAAATTAACTAAGAAATTCATAGAAGTAAAATGAAATCATTAGCACTAATTTTGAATGTTTAAAATTCTATCAGAACTAAATTATCAACTACTAGCAGAATTTAAAAGCAGGTTTAAAATTAATAACTACTAAACTAAGTTTGTGTGATGAAGTTTTCTAATTTGAAAAAGCATCTTTCCCACTACAATGGGTTTTTGTTGAAATGAGATGAGATAAATGGTTTAAATATGTATTTTTCCAAATAGGAGCAATTTTAATTCTCTACCATGATTCAGTGTTATAGAAAATCATTAGCTAGTCTTAGGTTTAATCCCTAAATTTGTGGCTAGGCTAGGAGGATACTGGCTCCCACTCCAGAGCTCCCACTTTCTTTCCCCTGAAGGCTAACTCTCGCTTTAGTTTTTAAACGCTAAGATTAAATTAAGGATTTTTAGTCTGTTACCATAGAAATCTCCAATTCTACACCCAATAAAGTATATTTCCATATTTATTTGCACTTAATTCCATGAATGAAATACTCCTTCATGAAGTTAGATGTGATTCTCACTCTATTTTAGAACTCATACTCCATTTCTTGGACCATATGTTTCACAACATAGTTTAACAATTCAATTGGCTGGACCAAAAAGTAAATTAAGAGCGGAGTTGAAAAACCATCACAATTTATTTTAAATTTTAACATTGGCACATCCAAAATATCTCTTCATTTCACCATATCTCCGAGTAGGGAGAAAGATATAGGAAACTACTCATACTTTATGAGAAAGATACAACAAAACACAAATTTCATATATAAAAGAAAGTTCATACAATAATAAGAAACAAACAACACTTATCTGAAACTCTTTCTCAAAGCAAATCCCTTGTAGCCTCTCTTAGGAAATGTAGGAAGAACAAATCTCTCACTTCTCTTCCTCTCCAACACTTCTTAGAGAATAATTCACACTTAACCTCACCACACAAACTCAAAACTATATAGAAAATAACTCACTAATGGCGTGGAATACTGTAAAGTGGCAAGAAGAGAGCGAAATGGGGCTATGGATGGCGAATAGGAGCGAATGAAGATGAAGGAGGGCAAAGGAAGACCTCTTTTCTGATCAATTTTGGCTCTAAATAGAGCTTAGAATCAGTTCTCCAACAGGTGCATCCAAAAAATCTTCAAAAAGCATCTAAATTCATTGACTCTTCTTGAAATAAGGCCTGCACTGACACTAGCATTGTCGAAGCCCATTCTGGCGCATCAACGTCAGTGGCTGTTGACCTCACTTTTGGTTGAGGTTTAGTCTTTTTCCTTTTAGTAGCCTAAGGTCTAGCCATAGGATTTTTCCTATTTACTATTCTTAGAAAACTAGACATGGAACCCTCACTATTAGAAATTCTACTCTCTTCTTTACTCAACTTGAAGTGCCGCATGTTGGTCTCAACCTCTAGCATTTAGTAGGTGGGATCACTATGGGGGAAACTCAAGATGAGTCACCCTTAGGACTGTTGAATCTTGTGGTTAACCCTGGGTGTTGGTCTAGGGATAATTCACTCACTAAACTCATCTACACTCACAATCCTTCACTACCCTAAACCCAGAACTTCTAAGTCTAGATCACTTGATCTTTTGGGATACTCATGTAGATGGTCCACTAAACCTATTAGCCCTAGGGCTATGGTTTAGTTAAGACCACTATGTAGAGGACCCAAAATGGGATTTCCATTGGTCCATGCTTTTTTGGTGATGATTGGTACCTCAACTCTACAAAAATACTCATCTTGGCCTTTTACCCCTAAAACACCACCAAATTACCAAAATATCCCTCTTGGACCCAAAATTCTAAAAATTTCAAAAATTCCCAAAAAATCCCAATAAATTTTTATATGATCAATTTAAACCAAATCTAAGCTCAATTGGTCCATGATTTGAACCCAATTTTTGAGTTAGGTTAGAGCCCCAATTTTGACCATATGACCTAATCTCACCAAATTGGACCTATAGCCTAGTCAATTGGCCTCAATTAATGTTGAAAAATCTTGATAACAATCCTATACATCAAAATCAACTATCAATTGACGTTGGTGAAGCATCATACCCATTTCATTTTGGCCTAAATCCAAAATTCCCAAATTTAGCCCCAATTTGGCTAAGTCCCCAAATTTCACCCAATTGAATTGCTTAACTCCCAATTGGCATCCAATTCATGTTGAAAACTCTTAATGAGGTCCTTATTGACCATTTCAAAAAATCAATTTGGACTTAGCCCAAGGCTAACCAAAGCTAGACCAAAGCCCAACCCTACATAACCAAATACATAACCAAATTTATAACCAAATTTATTAAGGTTCAAAATTCCCTCAAATTGACCCTTCAATTGAACTCAAAACCACTTCCATACTTCACCAAAGTTGTTCCTTATGATCATATACACCAAATGCGATATTTATTTCGGCTAATTTACATGGATAACCTAGCCCAAACCCAATTTTTGGTCATTTGCACTCACTTGGACCCATGCACTAAATGTGACCTAACCACCCTAAAGTCACCAAATTAACTCTACCACAAC
>NW_018231338.1:1737-11132 GCF_001263595.1 Phalaenopsis equestris | reverse complement strand
TTCCTTTGGTTCCCCTGAGCTCCTAGCCCCCTCCCCCTGGCCGGCCAGCCAGCCTAGTTGCGGGAAAAGCTCAAAACCAAGAGCCACCCCCATGGCACCTCACCCAAATCAAACCTAGAGGCCAACTCAGCCAATCTAATTGATGGAGCTCCTCTGCCCTCCACCTAAGCACCACAATGCACCCAAATATGTGCCTTGAGAGCCACCCCAGGGCAATTTTTATAAAAACTCGCCTCGCGCGGCCATGGTAGGTGTGTTGAGATTTTTTTAGCGAGACCTCTCCAAACTTCACACAGAGCTTCCTTAAGAACCCCTCAGTGCATTCCAACCATTTTACCTCGCCAATTCTCACTGCTAAAGCTCAATTTTGAGCTTGGAACCTTGCCGGAAACCAAGACAGGACCCAATACACCTCCATAGTCCATACAAACTCAAATTATTGTGCCCACACCTTCACAAAAGCAAGAGAAGATAAAGCCCTATTAAATTACCCTCTGAAATAGCCTCCACAATAGCTCTAGACCAACACCTGAAATCGAGCTTGGTCGAATTCATACCTAGGCCTTACATCAAGATCAGGGACTCAATCCCTAGCCTCCTTGGACCCCAACAAACGTGCCAATCCCCTCTGATTGAAGCTTCACTTCTCAGAGCAAAGGTATAAAACCTCACCTCATCCCGAGCCTATTTCAATTCTCCATTTAATTAGGCTTAATTTAATTGCATGATTATCGTATGGATGTGTTCGTCTCACTTAGACGAGTCCATAGGATCAAACCCGAGATGATTTGGTTGAGTTTAGGCTAAGATATTAGGGTTTTAGTGTGGGCGGTCACGGGATCATTCTATCGGGGACGATGAAGGGGAGCCGTTTGATAAAGCGTGTATCAAATGGATGAGGGAGATCGAGCTGGACAGCGCTTCGGGACATAAACAGCGGGCCGAGTCAGCAAGCTACGTGGACGACGGCATCCAACCAAAGCTCTCCACGCATGCCTTCGGAGTCGTCATAATTTGAGGTGGCTCGCGCGGTTTAAATAAATAAATATGGCTTTTTGTGTTTATTTAAATAGCCCCAAACTTAGAAAATCCATAACTTTGTGTAGAAAAATCACAGAAACAAAATAAAACGGCTGTTTCACAAAATAAAACGGCTGTTTAAATTTATTTCACATTGTTCTCCTCTGTTCACAGAATCCATAACTTTGTGTAGAAAAATCAGTGAACAGAGGAGAACAATGTGAAATAAATTTCAAGACCATTTTATGCATATTTTATTTTTAATTAATTAATTAATTAATTAAACACTTATAAACACTTATTTAAATCATTTGATTTTCCATGCATATTGGCACATCACCTTGGCTTGAAATTTTGGCATGTTGTAGCCTATGTCAAGGGAGATATCGTCTGATTTTTCCAAAGTTAGAGGAGGTTCTTATACAGAGATCCATATTTTTAAAATTATTCCACATTATTTCTTTAAAATAATCATGAAAATTAGCATATTGATTAGAAAATTCTAAGAAAATTTTGCAAGGTCCACCACGACTAGAGAAACCTTTAAAAATATTTTCATGGGTCAATTCATTTAAAATACCCTTAAATTTTACAAACATCAAATCACTAAGATAATTAATTTTAGAAAATATAAACATTTAAATGACTTAATTTTTTATCTCCACTATGGTCTATGATCTAAAGAACTCACTATAAAAATTTCAAAATATCTTGAGTTCATTTGACAACCTAAGTTGATTTTTATAGATAAATATCACTTTTAACACTTAAATGATTTTTTTTTAAAATCATAATACAACTAAGAAAATTATGACACTTAGCTTTTTGAATTCTGTGTAATCAGGGATATTTTATAAAAATAAAATTATATTTAAAATAAAAACTTGATTTTTAGCTTATATTTAATATTGAAAATAATTAAAAATTCATAAAAATCACAAAAAAAATAAAACTTATGGAAATGTTCTAAATTGCTTCCTAATCACTTAGGAACAATTAGAATTTTTTCCCAGATTTTCTAAATAAATAAATTGAATTTCAAAGCTTGAAAATAATTTTTAAAGGCTAAAAATGAGATTTCACTAAAATAATTCCAATAAATAAAAAAAAAATCAGAACATTATAAAATTTGTTCCTCTGAGACCTCTGACCTTAGGGAAATTTTTCAAAATACAAAACATCATTTTTACCACCTAAAATATTTAATTTTTATTAAATAACCCAGAACTTAAAAGAATTCTAATAAATCACAGAGAATTCAAAAGATTATGAAATTTTATTCACCGCTTCTCTGGTCTGGGTCCACCTCCAGTAAAAATTTCAATTGATTATAATTTACCTTGGTCAAGTTAAGAATTTTCTTCGAAAAATCCCATTTTTGCATGAAAATAATTATATAAATTAAATTAAATTTTAAAAAATCACATTTTCTCCTTTGATGACTTAATTGACCCATGAATGAGGTAGGATGAAAACTTCAAAGTCATTTGAATTGAATTTGACAAATTATGAAGTGTTAGAGCCTTAGGGGCAAATGTGTAAAATGTGTAATTTTGGAGTGTAATTTTGGAAAATTTAGCCTTAATTAACTTTTAGGCTTAATTTAAAAAGAGAAATTGGTAACCTCTGATCCTAATCAATTTATTTGATGCTTGAAACACAAGGGAATTAGTAGAAACCAATCCCACTTTCTCAGTTAAGTTAATAAATTTCTAAATCATTAAAATTTAGAAGTTTATTAAAATTAAATGATCCCAGACTTAAGGGTATGAATTTTGAAGTCAATAATTAATCAATTTAATACCCCTATCTTGATTTTCAAACAAAATCCAAATCATGAATCATGACCACTTAAGGTTTAACCCTTTTCAATACTAATTAAGACACTCACGTAGGTCTTAAGGGCTTAGTGGTGACTTAGGCCAAATCAAAATTGACTAAATGAGGATTAGAGAAATAAACATAATTAAATCAAAACACCACTAAGCCCAATAATTTGGCTAAGTGCGGCTAAGTGCTCAAATTACACTAACTCCCCTTCAAGGGAATTCACTCACAAAATTTTCAAATTAAATGATAAATGTAATTACCCCTTTCCTAGGGATAATTGAGACTTCAATGTTCACTAAGCATTAAGGGTATTTACAGGATGAATTATTAAGCAACATAATAAGTTTAAAAACAACTCGGAATTTTCCACCGGGTACAGAGAGAGTAGCTTGGACCTGCTTCTTTCTCCAAATTTGTTGGACATCTCGGAGAGCTACTAAAGTTAATATATCTTGCTTGATAAAGTCATCCTTAATTAAACTTCTAAGGACCCACTAAGATATGACATTGGGTTAGGAAAATTACCAAAGCTTTACTTTTCCTACTCTACATAAACTGCCTTAACATGCATTGTAAGTTTAAGTGGTGGAAAGAGAAGACTCACCAGGTACACTTTTATAGTTTTCAGCGTTGCCTTTCTTATAATTTCATACTGTGTTTTTCATACTGTACTTTTATACATGCAAATTAGCATGCTAAACAACGATGTCACCCTGCATGAAAACTAAAACTATTAGGATAGTCATATAACCAAAACCATGACCAAAATCAAAACTAAAATCAATCGAGATAAAATTCACCGCCACAAAATTAATAAATATAAAGCAACTCAAAATTTAATCACAAACATCACACAAAATTACAACTTCAACTAAATTAAGACATCTCTCTTGGATGATCAAGAACCCCTCGGAGGACGTAACCTACGGTTGCTAACGAGGCTTCCCACGGTCTAAATGAAATTATGGAACTCATTAAGTTGAGTTTAGTAAGTTCAATTAGACTAAGTGAATCCAATAGAAAATAGTGGTGCCGGAACGAGGGAACCGTAGGATCCTAACCGGTGTCGCTCTAATCAACTTTAATTTGCCCTCATAAAAATTAAAGAGCTTCACCCATAGGACCACCTGATTTGAAATTGTAACTTGACAAACTAGATAACTCAAACTCGTCGCGACAAGGAGCTTGGAGCTAGCATGGTGGGCAGCACGACCATATTCAACAACAAAACCTGTCTTCCCAAGCTAAACCAATCTTCCTTCCTTAGACTTAAACAACAAAGCCATAGGTCTTCGTGGTTGCTTGCTTCGGCAACATAAATCCTCACCTTATCTTTAGGCCTTTGTATAGCCCTGCTATACAATATATGCCCTAACTCGTCTTAAGATTCCGAGGTTGTCGTTTGTCACGACCTAAATCCTCACATCTTTCATGTTATTTGTGTGATCGTTTGATACGAATGTAAGCCCTAATAAATAAAATTGACAGGATGAAACACCTAAATATTTCTCCTCAAAACTGAAGCCAAACATTAGGATAGCTTGGGAAGTCACCAAGGTTCGCCTCTGGATCTCTGACATCCCCTAGTTCTTTCTCCTTTTGATTCTACAATAAAATATTCCAAATTTGAACCAATCCCCTTTCAAACCTCTAAGTACAATCATAATGATTTCATTGAAGAGTCCTACCCTTTGAAATTTTTTGAAGATAATATTTCCTAATTTTTAGCGAGAGTCTTCTTAGATGCCTTTGGTCATTTAGGATTTAATTAACTATAAAGGCTTGCCCTTATAGGAAGCATGTCCGAACCCAACTTAATATAAACTCTATTTCATCCCTTAAATTAAATAAGGGAACTTTGATTTTTCTTACTCCCATTCCTGAGGGGCATATTTACAACCTTGATCTGAGAGAAACTTCTGCCAGCCTGCCCACTATAGATGAAGAGTCAGGATTTGTGACAGAATCAGATGTGCTCTCAGTTCCAGATATCTTATGCAGGGGTTGCCCAACATGCAACGTTGAGGTACCAGCCGGAACATCAGTCACGGGCGCATTTGTAGAATGCCTGAATTGCAACGTTCTGCATCTACAACATTTCAATACGTTAGAAGAATACACTTCAAGCACCAATGAGTCTCAGACTCCAGACTTTGCAACAGATGAACCATATGTCCCACTGGAGACGGTGCAGACGTTGCCAAGCACTGCATTCTTAGAAAACTATACATGAAATGCAGTGCTTGGCATGTTACAGACACATCTTCAATGTTGCAATGCAGTCGACTAAGTATATGTGATGCATACGTTGCCAAGCACTGCATTCCAGAAGTGTGACACTGTAGGGTGTATGTAACCTTCCACAGAAGGTAACGTTGCAATGCAGTGCTCAGTGCTTGACAACGTATAGTTTATAGTTTTCTAAGTACATGCGAAGGGAACTCTTATCCTAGAGCATGACTTATAAGGTCTTCTTGACGAGGAGCTCAATATACTAGGCACAGAGGGTTCACTAACTTTCTTTTAACAGCATGACATGTATCTGATGTATGCAGTCTACAGTGTATTCATATCATGAGATGATTCTCAATGTATTTCAGCATGGATTACATGATGTATCTTTTGAGGTGTTAGCCTATGCTTGATTTATGACATCCCTTTTTGGGGCAAATTAATGGAAATTTCTCTCAAATTGTGCCTTTTTTGTCAATTGCCTTTTTGTGCTATAGATGAAAGCCGCGGACCATGCGATGGTTCAGAATTTCAATGAACAAAGAACGAAACAACAAATCTTCAATAATAAATAAAACATAAACGAAAAAATAATCACCAACAAATAAACAATAAAACAAATTTTTTTCGAAAATCAACCAATTCATATTAAAAATTTAAAAACATATTTTGAAGAATTAAATGTGATTGAAAGAACAAGAAAATGAAATAAACCTGCTGAGTGCATGATTCCATTTTTCGAATTTCCTACTCTTTGTGCACGCAGTACAACCATCATCTTCTACCTTAACTCTCTTCACATCCCTGCAGAATTTTGCATTCTGCACAAAACTCCACAAAGCTCTACAAATCATTTTCAACAAAATCAACCTTTCTACATGACACACTTCTGCAAATTCAACATCACAAGCTCTTTGTAAATTTTGAATCACATTTTAAAATCAGTACCTAAATCCTGATTCTCACATCATCGAATTAATACTTACATTTCAATTCTCACATCTTCGGATTGATACTTACATTTCAATTCTCACCATATTCGAATTGATACCTACATTTCAATTCTCACATCTTCAGATTGATACTTACATTTCAATTCTCACCATCTTTGAATTGATACCTACATTTCAATTCTCACCATCTTCGAATTGATACCTACATTTCAATTCTCACATATTTAAATTGATACTTACATGTCAATTCTCGCATCTTTGGATAAATACTTACATTTCAATTCTCACCATCTTTGAATTGATATCTACATTTTAATTCTCACCAACATTTTAATTCTCACTTAATTCTCACCATCTTCGAATTGATACCTGCATTTCAATTCTCACATCTTTGAATTGATACTTACATTTCAATTCTCGCATCTTCGAATTGATACTTACATTTCAACCATCATTTCCGAATCTGTCCTACATTTCTGATTCATTTCGTTCGAGGTCGGTCCTTACATTCCGACACCCTTTTTTAAGAATTGACCTATATTTCAATTCTCATTCCTGAATAAATCCTACATTTCTGATTCATTTCGTTTGAGGTCGGTCCTTACATTCCGACACCCTCTTTTGAGAATTGACCTACAATTCAATTCTCATTCTTGAATCAGTCGTACACTTCTGATTCATTACATTCGAGGTCGGTCTTTACATTCTGACACTCTCTTTTGAGAATTGACCTACATTTCAATTCTCATTCCCGAATCAGTCCTACACTTCTGATTCATTACATTTGAGGTCGGTCCTTACATTTGGACATTCTCTTTTAAGAATTGATATACATTTCAATTCTCATTCCTACATTTCTGATTCATCACATTTAAGGTCGGTCCTTACATTCTGACACTCTCTTTTTAAAATTGACCTACAATTCAATTCTAATTTTCTAATCAGCTCTACATTTCTGATTCATTACATTCGAGAATAGTCCATACATCCTGACTCTCTCTCTCTTTTTGAAATGATATTTAATTTTTAACTCCCACCTCAGGGTCAGCACTTACATTTTGACTCCCATCCACTAAGAGTCATATGTCTCACTGGGCAACGGTGCAGACGTTGCCAAACACTGCATTCCAGGAGTGCGACACCGTAGGGTGTCTGTAACCTTCGACAGAAGGGTTGCAAAATGTCATTTTTGTAGCAGTGCTTGACAACGTATAGTTTTCTAAGTACATGTGAAGGGAACTCTTATTCTAGAGCATGACTTAGAAGGTCTGCTTGGCTTGACCAGGAGCTCAATAGCTCAATATACCAGGCATAGAGGGTTCACTTACTTTCTTTTAACAACATGACATGTATTTGATGTATGCAATCTATAGTGTATTCATATCATGAGATGATTCTCAATGCATTTCAGCATGTATTACATGATGTATCTTTTGAGGCGTTAGCCTATGCCTCATTTATGACATCCCTTTTTGGGGCAAATTAATGGAAATTTCTCTCAAATTGTGCCTTTTTGTCAATTGCCTTTTTGTTCGATGGATTAAAACCGCGGACCATGTGATGGTTCAGAATTTCAATGAACAAAGAATGAAACAACAAATCTTCAACAATAAATAAAACATAAACAAAAAAATAATCACCAAAAAATAAACAATAAAACAAATTTCTTTTGAAAATCAACCAATTCAAATTAAAACTTTAAAAACATATTTTGAAGAATTAAATGTGATAAAAACAAAAAGAAAATGAAATAAACTTGCTGAGTGTATGCTTCCGTTTTCGGAACTTCCTACTCTTTGTGCGTGCAACACAACCATCGTTATCTACCTTAACTCTCTTCACATCCCTGCAGAATTTTGCATTCTGCACAAAAAACCACAAAGCTCTACAAATCTTTTTCAAAAAAATCAACCTTTCCACATGACATACTTCTGCAAATTCAACACCACAAGCTCTTTGTTAATTTTGAATCACATCTTCAAATCAGTATCTAAATCCTGATTCTCACATCATTGAATTTATACTTACATTTCAATTCTCACATCTTTCGATTGATACTTACATTTCAATTCTCACCATCTTTGAATTGATACCTACATTTCAATTCTCACATCTTCGGATTGATACTTACATTTCAATTCTCACCATCTTTGAATTGATACCTACATTTCAATTCTCGCCATCTTTGAATTGATACCTACATTTCAATTCTCATATCTTCGAATTGATAGTTACATTTCAATTCTCACATCTTTGGATTGATACTTACATTTCAATTCTCACCATCTTCGAATTGATATCTAAATTTTAATTCTCACCATCTTCGAATTGATACCTACATTTCAATTTACATTTCATTTCAATTCTCACATCTTCGAATTAATACTTACATTTCAATTCTCACATCTTCAAATTAATACTTATATTTCAACCCTCATTTCCAAATCAGTCTTACATTTCTGATTCATTTCGTTCGAGGTCGGTCCTTACATTCCAACACCCTCTTTTGAGAATTGACCTACATTTCAATTCTCATTCCTGAATCAGTCCTACATTTCTGATTCATTTCGTTCGAGGTCGGTCCTTACATTCCGACACCCTCTTTTGAGAATTGATCTACATTTCAATTCTCATTTCTGGATCATTCAAACACTTCTGATTCATTACATTCGAGGTCGGTCCTTACATTCTGACACTCTCTTTTGAGAATTGACCTACATTTCAATTCTCATTCCTGAATCAGTCCTACACTTCTGAGTCATTACATTTGAGGTCGGTCCTTACATTCGGACATTCTATTTTGAGAATTGATATACATTTCAATTCTCATTCCTACATTTCTGAATCATTACATTTAAGGTCGGACCTTACATTTCGACACTCTCTTTTGAGAATTGACCTACATTTCAATTCTCATTTTGGAATCAGTCCTCATGGAATCAGTCCTACATTTCTGATTCATTACATTCGAGATCAGTCCTTACATCCTGACTCTCTCTCTCTTTTTGAATTGATATCTAATTTTCAATTCCCACCTCAGGGTCAGCACTTACATTCTGACTCCCATCCTTTGGAAATCTTTGAAATTTCACTACTTAATTTTATAACTCAAGGTCCACTCTCCAATCCCCAGCGAGAGTCTCTACTTCTCGACTTGATTAAACACACATCTGCTAATTCCCCGACAGAAACAAATCACACACACGACCCTATACATATTTTTGGGTCTGTTGACTTAGAGTTTTTATTGGTTTTGTTGATCTCATCGGTCAATGCCAATACGCGCGGTGTGCTTGCCCAGCACACCACACCTATTGGGGGTCCATTTGTTGACCTCACTTTTGGTTGAGGTTTAGTTTT
>NW_018231338.1:0-1705 GCF_001263595.1 Phalaenopsis equestris | reverse complement strand
TTTTCCTATTGACTATTCTTAGAAAACTAGACATGGAACCCTCACCATTAGAAATTCTACCCTCGTCTTTACTCAACTTGAAGTGCCACATGTTGGTCTCAACCTCTGGCATTTTGTAGGTGGGATCACTATGGGGGAAACTCAAGATGAGTCACCCTTAAGACTGTTGAACCTTATGGTTAACCCTAGGTGTTGGTCTAGGGATAATTCACTCACTACACTCATCTACACTCACAATCACAATCACTCACTACCCTAAACCTCTAGCCTAGATCCCTTGATCTTTTGGGGTACTCATGTAGATGGTCCCCTAAACCTACCAGCCCTAGGGTTATGGTTTGACAAAGAACACTATGTAGAGGACCCAAAATGGGGTTTCCATTGGTCCATGGCTTGTTGGTGATGATTGGTACCTCAACTCTACCAAAATACCCATCTTGGCCTTTTACCCCTAAAACACCCTCAAATAAAATAAAGACCCCTCTTGGGCCCAAAATTCCAAAATTTTAAAAATTCCCATAAAACTCCAATAAATCTCAAATATTCCCAATTTCATTTCTCTGAGATTTCTCTTAACTACCACATGACCCAATTTGGCCAATTTGAATTTGACCATCTTTAATTTTGACCATCTTTAATCAAAACCCCCAAATTTTCCTTTAAAGGCCCAAATTCCCCAAATTCAATTCAAATGTCCATCAATTTGACCTCAATTGACGTGAATTTCAATGCTAAACTCAAATTCACTTTTTATATGATCAATTTAAACCAAATCCAAGCTCAATTATTTCATGATTTGAACCCAATTTTGAGTTAGGTTAAAGCCCCAATTTTGCCATATGACCTAATCTCACCAATTTGGCTCACCAAATTGGACCCATAGCCTAGTCAATTGGCCTCCATTAATGTTGCAAACTCTTGATAACATTACTATACATCAAAATAAACCATAAATTTACCTTGGTGAAGCCTCATACCCATTTAATTTTGGCATAAATCCAAAATTCTCAAATTTAGCCCCAAATTGGCTAAATCCCCAAATTTCACCCAATTGATTGCCTTAACCTCCAAATTGGCATCCAATTCATGTTGAAAACTCTTCATGAGGTCCCTATTGACCATTTAAAATAATAAATTTGGACTTAGCCCAAGGATAACCCAAGATAGACCCAAGCCTAGCCCAACATAACCAAATTGATTAAGGTTCAAAATTCCCTTAAATTGACCCTTTGATTGAACTCAAAACCACTTCCATCCGTCACCAAAGTTGTTCCTTATAATCATATACACCAAATGAAATATTTATTTGGGCTAATTTATATGGCTAACCTAGCCTAAACCAAAGTTTTGGTCATTTGCACTCACTTGGACCCATGCACTAAATATGACCTAACCACCCTAAAGTCAACAAATTAACTCCACCCCAGCCATTAGTTGGACTTAGTGACCAGTCCAAATACCATGCAACTATCTAAATCAAGCCATGGACCAAAGATCCCCAAAATTAAGGGATATTATTTCCAAAAATTCACATGCTTAAGATATCTTTGTCAAATCAAAGCACATTTGCATTAAATTGTTGAGATAAATGTTTGAGATGTATTCCTCTGGGTTCCCTGAGCCCCTAGCACCTCCCCCTAGCCGGCCAGCCAGCCTAGTGGCTGTAAAAGCTCAAAACCAAGAGCCACCCCAATGGCACCTCACC
>NW_018231337.1:0-333 GCF_001263595.1 Phalaenopsis equestris | reverse complement strand
GAATTTTATTTGAATTTTAAGAATTATTTTAAATCTTGTGATGTCTATTAATTATAAAATATTTTAAATGTGAAAAATTAAGTTTTATATTTTTATTAAATCTATCTGATGCCAAGGGACACAGAGAAATAAATTTCACATTTTTCTAATTTTTCTTTGAATTATTGTAACTATATTAGTGAAAATCCATTTTCAGCCTTTAAAAATTATTTTAAGCTTCAAAATTCAATATCTTTATTTAGAAAATCAGGAAAATAATCCCAATTGTTCTTAAGTTCTTGGGAAGCAATTTAGAACCTTTTTTATGAATTTTATTATTTTTGTGATTTTTAT
>NW_018231336.1:0-764 GCF_001263595.1 Phalaenopsis equestris | reverse complement strand
TTGGGCTTGTAGTGTTTTAAAAATGTTCAATTTCTAGTTGCATTTACTTTTCTAATCCTAATTTAACCAAATTTTATTTAGCTTAGGTCACTACTAAGTCCATGTCTTAGTTATTTTTAAAAAAAAGGTTGAATTTTAAGTGATGATGATTCATTTTTTTAAAAATCATTTGAACATCAAATAAGGGTGTTAAATTAGTGAGTTATCAACACCCAAAATCATACCCCTAAGTCTAGGATCATTTAATTGACTAAACTTCCAAATTTTAATAATTTAAGGAAATTACAAATTTATCCTTTAATTGGAAGAAGTTGTGACATATAAGGATGAATGTGATCATATAAGGACAAATTTATCCTTTAATTGAATATCAAATTTATCCTTCCAAATAAGGATGATGTGATCATTTTAACCTATGTCACAATGATTAAAATGGTGGTTTTCAAAGTTTTAATTTAAGTGTCATATATCCTTATTAAATGATCACATCATCCTCCACTTTTGGCTTAAGAAAAGTAAATTATCAATTTTCAACTTAAGCCCATCACTTAAGAATCATTTTATCTTTAATTGACTTCCAAGTCATGAAGATTAGGAGAATTATGCTTTTGATTGATGTTGCGCATGGGTGTTGAATGGGTTTCTAATTTTTAGCCCCACTATATTTCAATCATCCAAACATATTTATGGAGATCAAAATTACCCATTTTCCCTTTGACAATCCTAAACTTTGATTAAGGCACCAAATTCTAAAATTACCACTT
>NW_018231335.1:0-857 GCF_001263595.1 Phalaenopsis equestris | reverse complement strand
GGGCCTTACATCGTACTAAAGGATTCATAGTGACAAATAGAAGAGTTTGGGACTTCATAAAAAGTGTTGATGCGGGCAGCGGTAAACTCAACAGGGAATCTACGCACTTGAACGATTCCATCATGAGAATAAATCACATTGGCATAGACTCATTCACTACTTTTACATCAGCTTTATTGGTGGTGTAACAAAAGTTTTCCCACCTTCGCTCGACAATAACTCGTTTGATTTCTC
Source organism: Phalaenopsis equestris (assembly GCF_001263595.1). Classification (NCBI taxonomy): domain Eukaryota; kingdom Viridiplantae; phylum Streptophyta; class Magnoliopsida; order Asparagales; family Orchidaceae; genus Phalaenopsis; species Phalaenopsis equestris. The sequence goes on along the minus strand of NW_018231335.1, from coordinate 623 downwards.
CTTCCGGACTTTCAAAAACTCGATCTTGTATGCAGTTCTTTCCTTTAAATATGGAAGTAAATTTTGTTTGAGCCATCGCATTGATGAAGCGAGACTCGTCGAACTCAACTCTTCTCTTTTGACGTGGAGCCATTTTAATCTAATCAAATTATAAAAAAATTCCAAAAATTACTTTAAATATGCAAATCATGGCTTCCAATAATAATTCTAAGAGTCCAACAATAAAATCCATGAATCTCTTCCCAAATTTTCTTTACATTCCCTCATTTTTTGGATCTCCTCAATGTGGAAGAAATTCATGGTGGAAATCAAATATTTTTAGCTTGGAGTGAAGCTCTTTCCTAGAGATGATCAAATCCTGTGTCAAAAAGCTTTGAAATCACCTCCTAATCCAAGATCTCACAAGCCCTAGGTTGAAAATGGCATTTTTTAGGAGGAAGGGGATGATGAATAGTGATTAGCGGTTGACTGGTTAAAATTGCGGTTAAAGGTGTTTTTCGTGAGCTCGCCATTGGCGGGGTCGATGGCGCCGTCGGCGCGCTTAATTGGAATTTAAATCCTAAGTCTTGGGAAAATCTTGCCGTCGGCAGCATCGAGGGCGCCGTCGGCGGGCTCTATTGATT
>NW_018231334.1:0-3712 GCF_001263595.1 Phalaenopsis equestris | reverse complement strand
ATAGTTAGAGTAAATATCTAAACAAACTTATAGTTGGAGTAAACATCTAAACGTAATAAATCCAACAACAAGATTTGATCATATTTGAATCCATATATATCTTGAGCACTTTTAAGTGTGATTTAAAATTTTGAGATATTAATTAAAGGGTCAAACAATCCTCAATTCTTATACTCAAACTAATCATCCCGACAAAAGAAATCCAACAAACTTAACATCACTCAATTCTAAAATCATCAAGCCACTTTAATGTTGAATAAATAGTAATTTATCAAAGTAATCAAAATGGGCTTTCCAATAGAACATTTATAGATTCTGACCAAAAATCAAAATACCACTAAAAAAAATATACCCACATTCTCTATATGGTAATGAGAGAAAAATCTAGACTTGGACTTGAAATTGAGGAAGGCTAGGAGATTTGAAGAGCTTTAGGGCTTTACGTGATGAATAATGTTAAGCCGTTGCCGCCACAACTGTCATCAACTAAACACTATCGTTCAATCACATAACCCGATCGTTCTCTCTCGACCATTATCACCTAATCATAATCACCCAACCGTTAACATTTGATCATCATCTTCACTCGTCACTACTTCTACCGCAATCACAAGAGACCTAACAAATATTCTCAACTTTGTAATCGCATTTTCTTCAATATGGAAGAGTGGACTTTGTAAACTCATCTACATGGTAAGTAACTTCAGCTGGGCTAAGCCCCGTCGTTCTTTTACTTTCCAAATTTTCCACATAAGAATTTTATTATCACCTGTGTCCTTGTCATTTATCTATTTATATGCAAAGTTAAAATGTTAAATCTTTCACTCCACCATCAGAAATTTTCCTGCATACAACAGGGATCAAACTTGACTAACCATCTCATAAAAGAATTAACTTAAATCCAACCATTAGGGTTGAATTACATTCTGATCTAGCCTAAAATGAGAAATGAGTCTGATTGTCAGATAAATTGAATGTTTCCTATATGCATTAAATGAATATTCTTTTAGGTTAATTGAGTATTCCGTTAGAATAACATCATATAACTAGGTCAGTACAGTAGTTATAAGAAAACATTTTTTTAGAAGATTTTCAATCATGTTAGATGGATTAAGAAGAAATCTGTCTAAAGATCAACCATCAATCCATAATCGCTTTCTATTCTTCCGTCCTCATTTCTTTATCAAGCTCATAACTCACCAATCTGATCCAATACACCTCATTCAAAGAATCTATCGGAAGCTTACCCGTTGTTTCAAGCGAAAAAAACCCTACGGCTAAGATCAAAATAGGAAAGAAGCAAAAGGAGGGAATGGGGACGAAGAGATTACATTTCAGAGAAGCTGTGTACTGAGGATAGCAAAGGGAATCGGAGAGCCTCGCAGCGCTCGGATACGATTGAGAATTAGCGATCGGAGAAGAGGAAACCGGAGACATCGAAGCTGAGCGGCTCTCCCGTTATTTGCCTACCATTCTTATTTCTTCTGTATTTACATAACTAACACCGCAATTTTAATTTTCACATACATTCACCATTTTGCAAATATGAAACATTTAGGTGGTATAAATGTATATATACATATATATATATATATATTATGTAAATGCCTAAAATAAAATAAAATAAATAAATACTCCAAACTCTGACCACTTTTCAAATTAACTTTTATTATGGGAGCCCAAAGTGCAATATGTGCAATTAAAACTTATAACATTATTAGGGAAATTACACCGGTCAAGTGCTAGAAAATTTGCATAGATGATATTCAACTCATATGTATTTACATATCTAAAACTTAAAACTTTAATTTTTACTTGTTTGTCACCTTACATGGATATAAAAAAAGATGTATTTCACTTTGTAAAAATTTTAAAATTTACACACACATAATGATAGATCATAATTTATCCTTTTTGAATCACACCTCGAGAGTTAAGGTCGAATGAATGAGAGAATGAAGAATTAGTAGAATAAGTTTGAAATTTTTGTAGAGAGAATCGAGGGGGAGGCATGTTTATTCATATTTTTACTATGTTTACAGAAATAAGACAACAGTTATAGAAATCATTCTTAATGTCATTAAAGCTCTAATTGCTTGTATAGATTTTATGTTATATTTGTATTATAATTTGAATTTCAACATTGACAGTAATTAGCTGGTCTGTTAGCTTGAAGTCAGCCAACAAAGGCTGTGTTTGTGTCATTTGAAGTACGTGTTGGTCGGCCAAAGTGATCTGGCGCATGGCGATTTGGTTTAGTGTCTTTTTGACATGATTGACCGGAGCTGTCGGTTGTGAGGTCCAGACGCGGGGTTATTTTTTTGTTGAGTGAGTTGTTAATCATTCTCCATTTGGCTCAAGTCTTGAAAGGCTCGTGTCTCGCTTACCTGGTTGTTTTTTGCCTCGGACGGATCTCTCAATCTCACAAGGTCTTAGAATCTTCTCGTAGCCTATGTGGGGTATCCAACGATACTCGGTGCCAAGGTGATTTGCGCCTCACTTTCGGCGGGTTTTGTTGCTACCGAGCCAGAAACCATCTCCAGAGCTTGAACTTATCTCAAGTTTGGAAACACAGCTTAATGCTCTGCTTTGAATCGTCAGTTCATTGCTTACCTCGGGAAGAGACTCTTTTATCTTGTTCGTTCGTTCTCTTTGAGATTCATGCTCACTTTTTTTTTTAATGTATACACATAAATATCTACAAAATCACTTTAGGGGAATAAGCATCGAACTTCATTCTGGGCAAGGGAGGAAAAATTTTGCACATAAAAATAAAATAATTAAATTTACAAAATCGTCTAGTTATTTACTATGTTTGGGACTAAACATACCTTAACCTCTAAATCACATAAGAAATGCATTAGTGAAAAAGACATTGGTTAGAAGTTCTTAATAGAGTATTTCAAGAATGTTAGATATACTCAGGGGTGAAACCAATCTCTTTTTTAAGAAACTAGAGCAATGAAGGATAAAATGTTATTTTAATAGGGATAAATTTGATATTTTAGGAGGCACAAAAGACTAAATTGCTCACCAATATAAGTAAAAAAATCTTAATTTGAGGGGGACAATTCCCCCATGGAGCCAGCGTGGATCTACCCCTGTATATACTCGATATTATGTAATTACATGATTATTTACCATAGATTGTATATTAAAAATTTATAAAAACTTTATTCATATATTATGCAAGCATAATTGTCTATATATCACTTGTGTAGTAAATATTTAATGAGTATGGGCCCAACAAGATTATGCCCTAAAATTTAATATTTCTTTCTTGGGATAACTACATACATACCTCCTTAAAATATTGATATTTACAAATTACTCATCAAGGTATTTTTTTGAAATACAGAATCGATATATTTTCACATGCCACAATCATACCATTGAGAATTTGATAAAAATGAAAAACATGAGTTAGGGTTTTATCATGATTTTCTTATTTGAGCGAGAATTTGAAAAAAGAATGATAGAGGGAGCTTGATTTGTAAATAGTTATGTTTCAGGTGCTCTGCAAGTAAATTCTACAAAAAAAAATAATACAAGAAAAATTGCGTAATTTAAAAAAAATAACTCGCTCCACATTTACACTGCTCCCAATGGGATTCATAACCTTCATTTTGCATTGGCTTTGGACAAATGTGTTATTTGATAGTAATAAATCACATAAGTAGACTCTATACCATCATCTAGTAGCACGTAAACC
>NW_018231333.1:0-342 GCF_001263595.1 Phalaenopsis equestris | reverse complement strand
GTAAAATCCTCATCCTCTAAAATATCGTGTGGACCTTTGTTAAGCAATGCGGAATTGGATGTGAAATCCTCAACCTCTAGAATATTGTGTGGACCATTGCTAAGCAATGCAGAATTGGATGTGAAATCCTCATCCTCTAAAATATCGTGTGAATCATTGCTAAGCAATGCAGAATCAGATGTGAAATTCTCAACCTCTAGAATATCGTGTGGACCATTGCTAAACAATGCGGAATTGGATGTGAAATCCTTATCCTCTAAAATATCTTGTGAATCATTGCTAAACAATGCTGAATCAAATGTGAAATCCCATCCTCTAAAATATCAGGTGAATCATTGCTAA
>NW_018231332.1:4986-5214 GCF_001263595.1 Phalaenopsis equestris | reverse complement strand
TTAGGCACCGCATATTTGTCCTTTTTTTATTTCTAGTTTTATATTGTGAGTGTTGTAAAAGGGAAGAGATTTAAAAGAACCTTAAGAGTTTGGTGGAGGACTTGAGATAAGTTTTTTATCTTTTGTTTTAGACTACTTTTAGTTTTAATTGAGACTTGTTGTTGGTTTGACAATGATTTCTACTTTTAAACTAAAGTGTGGTTTTATTTTCTCCATGGATTCTGAGTA
>NW_018231332.1:0-2337 GCF_001263595.1 Phalaenopsis equestris | reverse complement strand
TGGTGTCAGTTTGATCTTATATTTGTATAAAAACATATATATATATATATATATATATATATATAGATATGTAAATCAAAATGTTCTTCAAAAACGGACGATGAGATTTCGATTCCGATGACCGACAACTTCCAACGGGCTACTCTAACCAAAATAGTGCCGACAAATACTGCTGTAAATAACACTGTAAAACACCAAGAATCATCGACTGACAAAAAGCATGAATATAAAACGAATAACATTGAAATAACACCTGAATACTATCACAAATAACACCCCAAAAAATTGGGAATCAACGGCTGGTAAAGGATGCTAATAATACTGAAATAACACCTGAATAATATCGCTTAAAACACGCCAAAACTCTGTTAATCAACGGCTGACAAGAGGCACAAAAAATACCGCGAATAACATCGCAATAACACCTGAGTACTATCACGAATAACACCGAGAATCAACGGTTGACAAAAACCACGAATAATACTGAAAATAACACCGGATGCGCGCAATGGGAAGGTAGATCCGTAAAAAAATTTCTCCCAACACGGGACGCGGGGTTGAACCTGCGGGCAACGTGTATTACAAAAGGAAATAAACCTATCTCGCAACACAATAAAGACGGAGAAAACAAACACCAATGTCGGCATTTTGAAAACGCCTCACAGCTGTTCTACGACGCCAAACGGGCCCTAAGTGTGATGTGGGAGCTCTCACAAATCCTTCTCTTGAGATCTTTGCAGGATCAAAGTTGGACCAAATTCGGCCTCATGGCCTATTATAGTTTTGATAGTGGGATTTTGTCGGATGAGATGCTGCTCAATTGCGGGATTCCGTAATCCCGCAGAGAATTTTTCTCGCTCACAACTTCAACAGGGGTTTTTACCTTATATATATATATATATATTTCTATTATATTCTATTATTGTATATGTATGTGTCGAATCTTTATATAAAATTAAAACAATTTTTTTTCTCACACAAATTTCCCAACATATAATAATATACGATCTAACTCAATTCAATTTCTATTTACTACAAAATTTTATTCAAATCAAATTAAACTTATCATTGAACTCATCAACATTAAGCTCCCCAAAAAAACTCATCTAACTTTATTCCGAAAACTAAAATCAAAATTTCTCATCTAACTTCAAATCCCGGCACGGTTTCGGTAACCGATATTCTCCGCGCACTCCTTGAAGCTTTCCCAATTTCAATGTCTCCGATCCCTAGAAGCTGAAGTGAAGCCCTGTCACGGCTATCGAAAGATATGGGCCCACCGCAAAATTAATTATCCTAAGATGCACTCAAAACTATATTACAGAGCTAAGTAGTCTGAAGTAAATTAACCGAAAAGTAAAATAAATACAAAAATTTAAATTTTTGTTGTATGATGATCAACAAAAGTAGAGTGAAATAAAATTCCAACTGAATTATAAAATCAGGCTGTAATCTCTGCATTTAAAACTCAGTGAATATCAAGCTTAAAATCATTTTATCCCATTATTTGAAAAAATATTACATCAAGATTCTACAAGTAGAGTTACGTGCTGAGTAGAATGAAATCACGCGACATAGAAAAAAAAATTTCGGTAATGCAAGAGAATATTCTTCTCATGTTATTCAGGTGTTATTATGTGTTATTCAAGTGTTATTGTGTGTTATTCAAGAATTATTGTTGTATTATTATGTTATTATAACACCCGGAATATTTTCAGAATACAATAACACCTGAATAACATACAATAACATCTAAATAACACGGAATAACATGAAAAGAATATTCCTTGTGTTACCGAGCCGATCACATCCACGACATAATTTCATTGGACTCCGCGCGTTACTTTACATGCGGAGCACCTGATGTAATATTTTTTCCCTTTGTTTGCCTTCATCTCCTTTACTCTCGTGCGTGATTTTCCACAAAAGTTTATCACGTTGCATACATTCGTTTTATTTCTACTGTCCCGCTTGTGCTTCAGACTATCTTGCTCCATCCATTCTCTGTATCACCAATTCTACAAGTTAAATTCTTACCCTAAGAAATTCACTTTTACCTTGTGTTTCTGACCTCATCTTTTATTATCTCCATAAGTTCCCCAAGTTTCTTGCATCAAGAAATTCACTGTTGGAAAGACAGAAGAAGCCATCTTCAATGAGAAGCTTAGTCTTTATGGTGGTGGATCCTAGGGTTCGACTGCTTCAGTCGAGCAACTCAAGCAAGTGGTCGACTCCATGGTCATCAAAATGAAGGTTGGGTTTGAGTCAAGAAAAGGGTAACAAGCTCAAGATTTAATATAGGAATTAGTTGTTACGTGTGTTTGTGTGTGTGTGTGT
>NW_018231331.1:3259-3636 GCF_001263595.1 Phalaenopsis equestris | reverse complement strand
AATATTATATTTATAAAAATTGTGCTAGATGTATTGTCAATATGAGCAAGAGATGTTATCTTTTTGGCATGAAAATCATTAGATGGGTAACAGCTCCATAAGTGTTTGTCAATGCTTCATTTTCTTTACTTGATAGGAGAAGACTAATGTTAACGTCAAACTATTGATCTAAGAACCAAAAAAAAAAAGGATAACTAAGAGAGGGAAATGGGTTGTGACTACAACAACGTGTGAAAGAATACAAAGAATTTTTTAAAAGCCAAAGTTTAGATGTTTTGATGAAGTATTCCAATGAACCTAAAAGTTTCACTTGAAACTCAACATTTTGAATGAAATTTCACAAAATATGTTAAACAATATATATATATATATATATA
>NW_018231331.1:0-2541 GCF_001263595.1 Phalaenopsis equestris | reverse complement strand
GTTTACGGCCAGTCAGAAAATTTAACGAGCCGAACACGAACAACATGAACAAATATTTGGTCGTTCGTGTTCAGCTCATTTTGGCTCGAAATACTGTTTATCAATTATATATATATATCTCTTTGAAGAGTAGTATTTTTTAGAAATTTAGTTGACAACAAAGCTAAAACGATTTATAATCAATTAAAAATATTAATGAAGAAAATAAAATAAAAATTATTAAATTAGATTCAATGATGTTTTAAATTTTGCCCCAATCCTTATCATCCGATAGCTACGTCTTAGGGTTGTCGAAATGACTCTTTGTTCGTGAACGACTCGTGTTCGGCTCACTAAGCAAACGAGCCGAACACGAACACACTTTCTGAGCTCGAAATATTTGATTTCGAGCCAAGTCACCCCAAAATTGGCATATTTTGGGCATTTAAAACACGAGCGAGCCCAAGCTTGAAATTGAAACGAGCTAGGTCAAATTGAGTTATTTGGACCAATTTTAGCTCGGAATCAGCTCATTCCAAAAAAAAAAATGAAGCTAATTTGCTCAAATTGACTTATTTGGGTTCATTCCAGCTCAAAATTAGCTCCTGACTCGTCACATTCAACTTTACTTTGCATTATATATGTATTATATTTTTATTAATAAATAATATTATGTGCCAACCTCGACAAAAAAAAAATTTGATCCAAAATTTTTACTAATAACTTGATTCATTTATGTCGATCCGATCGAAATTTGAATCAATTTTCGAGCGGTTAACGATGTTTCACAAACATCCCTGCATCTCAATTGGGTGGCTGTATATAAATGCCCTAATAAAATACGTCTAAATGTAAAGTTTCTACTCATCCTGCTCAAACAAAATAGACTACCACATGTCTTCTTTGTGTTGAAAACACTTTGCTGTATGCTGCTCAGAAGTTACAGGCAGTTCATTCTGTCTGACTGAGGGATTAGTGTGTAATAAATAGTATGAAACTCCAATCCGCATCTGCTAGGTCCTGATTGCTCGCCGCGTGTCCAACCATCAACCGCATAAGAAAAGCAACACGCATGTCGCATTTTATGGATTCAGGAATATTAGATGTGCCCATTTTTTTGATCTTTATGCCATCAAAGTGCTAGCTTTATGAAATGTAGGTTTCGTTTAAGAATGCGGAGTTTTGTTTTATTACAGTGAATATCGACGCGTTTTGAATGTCTCCCGAAGTTATTTCGTAAGAACGATAAAATTTTTTAAATTTTTTTTATTTACGTGTTAGAAAATTTGCGATGACAGAGTAATGAATTACCGTCTTAATATTGCGCGAGAATTCAATACAAACTCAAGTAAAAGAAAAAAGAAATAGTGATGAAATTAAAAGCTTTACGTGGAAAACTCATATAGAGAAAAACCACGAGGCTTGGCCAAGGTATAAACATCTTTTGTCCCACATACGGGAAAAAATTACTATATTTTCCAAGTTACAACATTGATTGACGGTGTCTTGTTTGTGGTGGTTTACAACGATTAGTAGTGATCGACGGCGGTCAGCAGTGGTCGACGATAGTTGGGTTGGTTAACAATGACAATAGTGCTCGAAGATAGTTGGTAGTTGTTGATGACGATTGATAGTGGTCGATGACGGTTGATAGTGGTCGACGACGGTCGGCAGTGCTCGACGGTGATTGATGGAGGTCAGTGGTGGTCAATCGACAACGATCGGCAGTGGTCGAAGGGAGGTCGGTGGTGGTTAACGACGGTAGGTGGTGGTCGACGGCTATCGATGGCGATCGACGATGGTAGGGATAGTGTTGGACTTTAGCTCATTCTCAAAGTCTCAAGTTCTCTCTCAAGGCTCAAGCTCCTTCCCTCATGAGAGGAGTGAGACTCTATTTATAACGTTCTTAGTGCAATTAATGCATAGTATGAACATTTTGATGGGACGATCCAGAGAGCTTCCTTCGATCACATGATTTTTGATGGACATTTGAGTGTCTTAACGATGTCGAAATTGAGCAATATTGGGCTCGTTGAATTTATCTTGTTGAGACACTCGATTTGACTAAAAACTTGTTATATTCGACATCAGTTTGACCTTCTAAATGTGTCCATAAATCTTCAAAAAATGGTTTAATGACTTGATTTGAGCTTGATTTGACTTGGATTGGGCTAATTATTATATCATTGGTTTCTTCGCATCGAACCGGTCAGTTTGACTATAGTTTGTTGAAATCGGAGTTTTGAATGACTTTTTCTCAAAATTTAAATATTTCTTGCTCAAAATATTAATTCGAGATTTGTGTCTAATGATGGGAATTTATAGATGATGTATCAAGTATAATAATTTCACATTACATAAAATATAATGATAAGAACTCAGTATCAATAAATTAAGATTTTTTTTTTAATTATAAATGGGATTATAGCATCACTCAAATTATGTATATAGGGCATTTACATAGACATACCATCTAATTCTTATGTATTTATATATCTAACATCCAAGTTGTGCATTTTATGTTTATACCATTCAAATTTCTTAATCACATAGAAAATATCA
>NW_018231330.1:0-365 GCF_001263595.1 Phalaenopsis equestris | reverse complement strand
ATTTTAACTTTTTAAAATAGTGATTAAAATAAATGATTTTTATAGGTGTAGATTTATTGATTTGTTATTTTGAATACATTTATTGATTATTTTTAAACAAACTTTTCTATAATTAATATGAGTTTCACATAAAGCTTTCATTTTTCTTAAATAATATTTATGTGAAGCTTAATGCTAAAATATAAAATTATATTTTTAGCTGATTTTTATTTATTTTTTATTTTGATTTAGTTAATAATATAAATAAATAATATTTTCTTAATTTGTTTTGGTTAAAATATTCTCTTCACGAAAGTATTTTTACTATATATATACATAAACACACACAAACGCGCACACACACAAATATATATATATATATATAT
>NW_018231329.1:0-207 GCF_001263595.1 Phalaenopsis equestris | reverse complement strand
TATGCACAGAATTTTCTTAGATGAACAATATGAACCTAAAGCTGATTCTTAAACCCAATAATGAAAGAAGTTGTTAAAAAAGAGATTTTAAAATGGTTAGATGTTGGAATTATATATCATATTTCAGATAGCGCCTTGGTAAGCCCGATTCATTGTGTCCAGAAGAAAGGACGAGCGACTGTTGAAGAAAATGAGAAAAATGAATTA
>NW_018231328.1:5050-12268 GCF_001263595.1 Phalaenopsis equestris | reverse complement strand
CCAACATGTACTTCTTTGAAAATATTCTGTGCTTCTGTTTTTCTTAAACATCATAGACACATATGGCCGAACGATCTCCTGTAGAGGACATCACCTACTAGAACATTTGACATAGCCCTTTTTGTAACGTGATGTGCTTCAGACTTATCTTTTGGTAGCTTTCTAGAATGCAAATATTCTATTAATGGCTTGCGCCAATCATCATTAATATCCACAACCATAATTATTGTTTCCTCTTCTTTACCGAGCTTATGTAGGGTTCTGAGGTCAATCCGAGACAAAACTTGTCTTCCTTGTACTGTAATATCAATGAAATCCTCTAGGTGACATGCCAATTCTTTTGTGAGTTTTGCCAGAGCGTCAGCATGGGCATTATCTCCCCTAGGAACTCAGTAGAAAGTTACACCGGGGCTCTGTTCCAGCAGCCTCATTGTGTACCTATTCTGCTAATCTCGGTTTTAAAATCTTGTATTATCAAGCAACTTGCTGAATGACGAGCTGTGAGTCACCATAGATTGCAATGTTTGTTATATCCATCAAGTTTTCCAACTTTAATCCGGTGATTAAGGCTTCATATTCTACTTCGTTGTTGGTACATGGCTCTGTCAGGTTGTATGAGAACCTTAACATACCTTTATCTGGTGTGATAAAGATCAAACTAATACCTGCTTTGCTTGGTATAACTATGACTGTTCTTTTGTCCTTTCTGGATGACAAAGCTCCATTGAAGTACATCTCCCAGTCTTGCACACTGGAGAATTCCATCTATAGTATCTGCTCATAGGGTAGTTCATCATTAAGAGGGGACCCAGTTGGAAGTGGGTGTACAACAAGAAAGTCTACCAAAATCTGTCCCTTGATAGCACAGAGGGGAACAAAAGTTATATCAAATTGCAAAAAAATCATTGACCATCTTGCTAGACATCCGGAGAGTGCTGGTCAGATCATCAAATATTGCAACAAATTAACTTTTAAAATTAGGTTAATCTTATGAGAAAGCATGCAATGTCTATGCTTTTGAGCGATGAAAAATCAAAGCTATACAATGCTTCTCAATAGGTGGATACCTTATCTCCGTCGGTATTAGGCGGCAACTCAAGTAGTATAGTGCATTTTATTTACCCTCGTCATTGACTTGGGCTAAGAGGGCTCCAAGAGAGTCGTCTAAAGCTGCGGTATAAAGTATAAAAGGTTTCCCTAGGATAGGGGCTGGCAAAGCAGGAGGTGTAATTAAATATTGCTTAATGTCCTCGAATGCTCGTTGGAATTTCTCTTCCTAAACAAATTTGTCCTCCTTTTTAATTAATGCCAAGAAGGGCTGACACCCACCTGAGAGATTAGAAATAAAGCGTCTTAGATATGCCAGCTTTCCTTGGAAAGAACATAGTTGTTTCAAGGTTTTTGGTGGAGGCATTTCCAAGATAGCTATAATATTTTCTGGGTCAATCTCAATTCCCCGATGATGGACAACGAATCCTAGAAACTTCCTAGAGGTAACGCCAGAGGCACACTTTAAGGGATTCATTTTAAGGTCATTATGTTGTAACCGTTTGAACACGATCCTCAAATAGTACAAATGGTCTATTTTTTTCTTGCTCTTGCTTGCTCATGATGACCAAATCATCCACGTAGAATTCCACTTGATTGTGGATGAGGTCGTCACAAATTTTTGTCATTGCACATTGGTATGTTGCTCCAGCATTCTTTAGGCCGAATGACATTACTGTGTAGCAGAAAATTCCGATCGGTGTTCTAAAGGCTGTAAGTGCTGCATCTTCAGGAGCCATCTTGATTTGGTTGTATCCCGATGATCCGTCCATGAAAGAGAAAATTTTATTTGTTGAAGCAATATCCACCATCATTTTTGTTATCAGTAATGAAAATTCATATTTTGGACATGCTTTGTTCAAATCCCTGAAGTCGACACAAATACAGATTTGGCTATTTTTCTTCTTAACTGGGACAATGTTAGCTAACCATGTGGGGTACTGATCCTCTTTTACAAAGTTAGCGTCTATTAATTTCTTCACCTCAGCGATGACTTACTGCGCTATTTCAAGGCGTATTCTTCTAGGAGCTTGTTTCACTGGTGTTATATTCTTGTCCGCCCCGAGTTTATGAACTGTGACCTCTACTAACAGTCCTGACATTTCATGATAGCTCCATACGAAGCAATCTTTGAATTCTGTTATCAATTTAATCAATTGCAGAGATTCTTCATCATTAGTAGAGAACTTATAAATGTAGTCCATGGTTGCTCTTCAGTCCCAAGGTTAATTTCCTTTAATTCATCAACAGTGAATTTAATTTCCTCCTTAAATTCAGGCAGAGAATCTTCTATTGGCTGATCAGTAGAGTCATCCTCTATATCGAGGAAATCCTCTTCTGATTCACTAGTAACAACCATACAAAATTTGGAATCATCGACTGGTCCGATTGTACAAAATTCGAGACCTTCTTTTGAGTTTGAAGTTTGACTTTTAACATTCCATAGTTTTTCAATAAGTTGTAATTTATCTTTCGATACTTGTTTTAACAAATGTCCCTACTGATTTAACTTTTGTACACAAGGAAAAAAATAAATAAAAGGCAATTATTTTAATTCATTAGGATCATCATCCAAATTTACATGGTTTTCAAGATTAGTAGAGGTAGAAGCACGATAGAATTTGATCGGCTCTGAACCAGCGCTACGGACTTCCTTGACCATCCTTGACCTCTAAACTCTCGACCTTTTGAGGGAGAATCAGAGTAAGGGTCATAACATTCACACAGTGGTTTATCCGATCATACATCGTCTCATATTTGCTTTGCTTTATATCTTCTAAGTATATCTCATACTGAGATTTCTTCTATTTTGTCATCATTATTTCATTCTCGGAACTGTCTTCATCACCAATGTTGATGGTTGGCCTAGTTCGTTCAATAATTAAGTTAGTTTTTCCTCATTCACGTCCCCGGTCTCAACCTCGGGTACGCAAACTAAAAGAACTCCACAAACTTGTTGTAAAAGAGTGGTGGAAGATAACTGAAGTGGAGTTGAATGTCCTCCTCTGTGTGTATTTTCTGAATTTTTATTTTTATTTGTTGACAATTTAGCGAGAGACAGATTTCTTTGGAGGCGCGTATTAGGCGACATCTTCATGAATGCCAACTTCATGAACTGAAAATGGTTATAGATCTCCCTTGATGCAATGTTCTTGTCCTTCCTTGTAGTACTTAATGCATTGGTATAGAGACGATGGAACCATGTTGTGTTCATGAATCCATGGTCAGCCCAGTAGAGCATTGAAAGAGGTCTCGGCATCGATGATATGAAACTTAGCAGTTGTTACTAGTTCTTCAATTTTCATAAGAAATGTAATTTATCCAAGGGCTCTTTCTCCATTTTGGTTGAATCCTTGTAACATCATTTAAGCTTTTGAGCTTCAATATCCAAATATGTCAATGTTTGTAGACTCATCAAGTTGAGTGATGCTCTAAGATCTACTAAGACTATGGACAACACAAAACTACTAATGTTAACGTAGATGTAGAGTAGTTGGTTGTGGTCGGCTGTACCAAGCAACAAATCTTCATCTGTGAAGGTCACCCCAGAATGTTCCTTCATTGAGCAAAATCCATCCGATGATGTGCTGGCCAATTGTGCTAAGAAAATCTCTGGGCCAAGCAAAGGTGGAACCAAAGACTCTCTCATCTTCTTTGATAGGAACAGAGCATCGTAGATGCTTAATCTGGACGACAACTTCCTAAGATGAGCTAGTGCGTTGTAATCCACTTTGTATGATCCTCCATATTTCTCTTGGTTGTGTGGTTCTTCCACTGATGGAGGTGGTTCTTCTCAAGTTATTATCTGTTGAAAGATCTAAGTTAATGGCAAGTGGTGCATCGTGGTGCTCGAGAATTGGTTCCTCACTCCCGGTGCTGTCGTAGGTGGTATTGTCGATGTCTTCTTCAGTCTTGTTAGTGAGTTCATTGGACTCAAGTACAATTTGAGGATCATTTTGAGAATCGAGATCAAGGCTATATTGGTCAAAATCAGTTACGTTATCACCAGAAACAATTAAAATGTAGCCAATATCACAATCATTATATTCATAAGACCCAAGAGGGGTAAAAAGATAATCATACAAAGTTAAAGGTTCGAAGACTTTCTTCCCTGAATGCGAAAAACTAATCTAGTAGAGTAGCCCCTATCCTATCCCCCATGCTATCAGTCTTCATGGTAGAGTTCTTCTTCGTCTTTATTTTTGATGATGATAGATCTCCTATTGAAATCTTTGTATCGGGTTTGGCAGGCTGAAGATTCTGAATGGAGGCTTGTTTTGATGTATTCTAGATTTATTTCAATATTTTCTTGGATGATTTTCTCCAAACTTCATTTCATCCGTATTTTTTGGTATATGCAAAAGATTGTTTTGAGCATCCTGTATTTGGCTTAGGACCCTTTTGAGATCATCCCAAGTCGTACTCCATCCATCTTCTCTAGTATACAGATCAATCAGAGAGATTGGTTCGGCCAAAATCACATTTATGGAACCTTTTTCAGGGTCTTTTAAATATTCTTTTGGGATCGTTATATTCCCTTCTTTAAGGTTCTTCTTGATCCAATCCTTATGAATGAAACATTTTTCTATAGTGTTCCCAGGCAATGTGTGGTATGGGCAATAATTTGGTTGATCCTTCTTATCAACCTCTTCAGGTTTCTTTGGATCTGGTAGTCTGAACTCAGGTTTCTTCATCAGACTTTTAAACATTTTTTATACAGCTTTATCTTTGAAAGAATACAACATTTTATGTCGTTTTCCTAAAGATATTTACTTATTCCCAGTTTGAGGTGATCCTTCTTGAGGCAGTCGCCGGTTGGACTAGACTAGCCACTTTGTTTCTAAGCATGTTGTGATGAAGATTGGCGAGGATTTTCTGGATATATCTTCATTGGTTACTTTCCTTTATCAACAGTCACTACAGTTCCTGACTTCTTTTCAAATACTCTGGTTGCCTTGGATTTCTCATGAGAATCCATATGTTTGATTTCTTCTTGAAGATTGCTAGCCTTGTTGTGTTGCTTCTCAAAGGATTTGATGGTGATTCCCTTGAGCATGAAAGTTACTGACCCATGAATGCTTTTGAGTAAGATCTTAATTGCTATGCTTCTGAGTAAGATCTTAATTGCTTGATGTTCCTATAGTTGAGGTTCACACTTCATGCTAAGGTTTCTCCACCTCAAAATGTAATCCACTAAAGTCTCATTGGGTTTCGTTTTTCCATCACGAGCTCTCCAATAAAGACTTGGTGTTGCACTCCGACAAATCTTTTCACAAATAATTATTCAAACTCAGCAAACATCTTAATTGATCCATTAGGCAAACCAACATACCAATCAAAAGCAATCCTTAGCAGGCTGCTGACAATCTGTTGGAAGAGTAAAGCTTCATTACTTCTCGTGTTGCCACAACTAGCTCGAAAATGTGCTATGTGCTGTCTGAGATTTCCAGTCCCATCAAATATCTAAAAGTTTGGGGACACAAAACCATTGGTTAAGGGTACGACATTGAATTATTCCAGGTAAGACCTACCATTTAAAACTAATGCACCACCCTTAGATTGGGTTAAGGCCTATTGAACTTGCTCGACCATTTACTTAAATTCCTTCTCCAGCATGGTGCTTGATGGAGGATCCTTCTTTGGTTACTCATCTCTATTTGCTGAGGCAACATCTCTTCTTTCATCTGTAATATGTATAATTTCTGGTTGGTTGACCTCTAGAAAGGCTAACTGAGAGGGTTAAGATTGTCCTTAAATTGTGGCCATGACAGTCATGGCTGCGGCCATCTCTTCTATCCTTTTCTCCAGTTGGCTGACTTGCTCATCCCTTAGGTGGACAGCCCTATGCAGCTCATCTACGACATTTCACATGTAGATGTAGCAGATCTGGTTTCAATGACATGGACATTCATGAAATCTTCTTTGAGGTAATCATTATAGTCAAAATCTTCATCATCATCAATGGAGACTCCATGTTCCCGAGCCAACTCAAAAATATCGACCCTGAGCTTTTTAAATTTTCCTTCAATTATTGATTCTTGAATTGCTTTAAGATCTCGAGGACCTTGCTGGACCTCCTTATCTTGTTCTTCCTTCTGGTTGGCAATTGTTGCAACAATGTTAGATACTTTGAACCCTAGTTTCATTCCATGATCTTGCCCTGCGGTCTCACAGGACTGTATTGGTAAATCAACCTTGGGTACCCACACCTTCTTCTTTGACGGTGATGTCTTGAGATGAAGTGTCTCAATAGAAACATCTATATGTCGAAGAAAAGTATGCTCCCCATGGTACAGACCAACTACAATACTGGGTAATTTCTTCACTTTTCCTTTGAAACTTTAGGAATATCTTTGTAATGTATGATTGGTAGAACTGTTGAACCTATTTGTGACATGGCTGGTTGACGACCTGCAGTCCTGGTGACAGTAGAATCGATGGTAACGAGGGTGATATAAACTCTGCTTCCCAAGCAGAACTAGACAGGAATGCGAGCAGTCAAAGCTTCAATTGATTTCTGAGATCGTCTAACAGATTTGATGACCTTTAAGATTTCTTAAGATTGCTTTCCTTATGCAAGGGGATACTGCATGTCCCACTCGTTTGAGTAGTTCACTAACTGAACAACCTTCCTTGAGAGCTAGCCTCTTGAAAACTGAACTGAGTCGGGTGATAGGAGTGGACTGCTTTCTCAACTCACCATATGCATGAAGTGATGGTAGAGTAGTGGCAATTTTCTGGATACTCTCGTACCCATTGGTACCCATTAAAGGATGGAATCCAGTTCCTCGCAGGAGTAGATATGTTTCCAGTAATTTCGACTCATCCTGGTGAGGATCTTCCTCAACAGGTATCTCCTTAGGAACCTGGGCCTTAGTAGCCTTTCGAACCCTCCTATTACGATTTCTCCTTTGGGTTCGAGTTAGCGGTGTAGTCTTTGAACTTGATCCAATTTCAAACACTGATGGCAAGACAGCCAATCCCTCATTGATCATAACTTCTTTTCCCTTAGCAGTTTTGGGAACAACAGGCTTGGTAGTTGTCATGGCGGCAGCAGTAGTCTTGGCCTTCTTATAAGAAGGAAAGTCTTGAAGTCAGTTCAGGTTGAATTCAATAGACGGCCCCTGAACTTCTGGAGTGGCGACTTTCATTATGATGAATGGGGGCTTC
>NW_018231328.1:0-2551 GCF_001263595.1 Phalaenopsis equestris | reverse complement strand
TACTAAGCCCTTAAGGTCCTAGTGAATGTCTTAATCATTTTGAAGGAGATTTCTAAGTGATAATAATTCATCATCAAGACTTTTGAATGCTATTTGAACATCCAAAATGGGGGTATTAAATTAATGAGTTATTAACACCCAACACATCCCACCTAAGTCTAAGATCATTTAATTTGATAGACTTCAAACTTTTAATGATTTAAGGAATTTACACATTTATCTTTTAACTAGGGAAAAGTTAGATTAGTTTCTAGCAATTAATCCCTTATGTTTCAATCATCTAAATATGTTGATTAAGATTAAAGGTTTCCCATTTCCCTTTCTTGAGTTAAACCTAAATGTTAATTAAGGCTAAATTTAAAAAATTACACTTTTCTCCTAAGGCTCCATCAAATTTAATTCAAATGACTTTGGAATATTCATCCCACCTCACTCATGGGTCAGTTAAGACATCAGGGGAGAAAATGTGTTTTATCAAGTGTTAATTTAATTCAAATATTTATTTTTATGCAAAAGTAGGATTTTTCAAAGGAAATTCCATAACTTGACCAAGGAAAAGCCTGATCCCTTGAAATTTTTACTAGAAGTAGACCTAGACCGGAGAACTACTTGGACCAAATTTGATGGTTTTCTAAGTTTTATTTTAATTATTAGAATTATTTTAATTCTGAAGTATTTATTAATTACAAAATATTTTAAATGTGGAAAATTAAGTTTTGCATTTTTATTAAATCTCCCTAAGGTAAGGGAACCCATGAAAATAAATTTCACATTTTCCTGATTTTTCTTTGATTTATTAGAATTATTTAAGTGAAAAATTAAGAGAAATTCATTTTTAGCCTTTAAATATTATTTTAAGCTTTAAAATTCAATATCTTCACTTGGAAAATTAGGAAAAATATAATAATTGCTCCTAAGTGCATATGAAACAATTTAGAACATTTCCAAAAATTTTATTAATTTTGTGATTTTTATTAAATTTTTAATTATTTAAATATTAAAATAGGCTTAAAAATGAAGTTTTTATTTTATTTATAATTTGATTTTTTAGAAAATTTCTCTGATCATAGAGAACTCCCGAAACCAATTTTTATGATTTTTTGAGTTATATGTTAATTATTAAAAATCATTTTAGGTAAGAAATGTCATTTAACTTTGAAAATCAAGTTAAGTTATCAAATGAGCTCCAAATATTTTGAATATTTTTGAGGAGTTTTCTGAACTTCAAATTACAGTGAAGATTAAAAACTAAGTCATTTAAATGTTTGTGTTCCAAAAATTAATTTTCTTTGTGTTTTAGGGTTTTTGGAAATTAGGTGTGTTCTTAATGATTTAGATCATGAAATATTTTTCAAAGGGTTCTATGGTCACAATAAACCTTTAAAAATTTTCTTGGATTTTTCTAAATAATATGCTAATTATCATGATTATTTTATGCATATAATAGACGTAAACTTGAAAAATATGGATCTCTGTTTAAATGTCTCCTCTGACTTTGGAAAAATCAAGAAATGTCCCCTAAGACAGAGGCAAAAACATGCCAAAATATCAAGCCATGGTGAAATGTCTACATGATGGAGAATTAGAAGGCTCACAATAATATTTAATTAATTAAAAATAAAATATGCATCAAATAAACTTCAAACTATTTCCACATTTTTCTCCTCTATTCACCGAGCAATAGGATATTTTAATTTTGTTTTTGTGATTTTTTTACACTAAGATATGAATTTTTAAAGTTAGGGAGCATTTTCTGAATTATTTAAATCCCTAATTTTCTATTTAAACATGTGACACCACCTCATACTAGGCAGCTCCAAAAGGCGACGCGACGCGCTTTCATTTGTTGCACTTTCCACCCTGACATGCCACGCAGCCCACGGTTCACGTATCAATAATTCATCCAGCTAGATCTCATCTATTGATGAAATAAACACGCAATCAGACAGCTCCCCATCATCGTCCCCAAATAGGCTAACTCCAGAACCGCCTACACTCAAACCTTAAGATCTACCTTTAGACTCAACTAAATCTCATGGGGTATGTTCCTAGAGCTTCATCTACTTAAGATGAACCTATCTATATGGATTATACGGTATGAAATATAGTAAGTACGTATTGAGAGTGAAAATAGGCTCGGATTAGGGTATGTGTTCAATACTTTTGTCTGAGAAGGGAGGCCTCAATCAGTGGTTGTGGTAGCTTTGATTGGTCCCAAAGAACCTTAAGATTAAGCCTTGTGCCCTGGTGAATGGTCTAGGTATGAATTCAACCAAGCTTGATTTCTGGTGTTGATTGAAGTCTATACTAGAGGCTGTTTGAGAGGGATCTTTTGTGGGGAATCAACTAATTTCACTATGGAGAAGGTGTGTGCAGAGTTAATTGAAGTTTGATTCACTGTGGAGGTGTGGAGAGATCATTCATGGTTTTTGGCAAAAATTCAACCTCAAAATTGAGCTTCCACAGTGAAGCTCAGTGGGGTAAAATGGTTGGGTTGAACTGAGGAGGTCTTAAGAAGTCATTGAGGGCAGTTTGGCAGAGTTTCCTTAAG
>NW_018231327.1:67545-67953 GCF_001263595.1 Phalaenopsis equestris | reverse complement strand
TAGTCATCCCGGGCGCCGTCGGCGTGCTCGAGGGCGTCGTAGGCGAGCTTTTCTGTCTTTTTTCGGTCTTGTCAGGTAAATCTCGCTGTTTTTGGCACCGTCGGAGAGATGACTGCGCAGCTCCACTGTTTTGCTCTGTTTGGCTCTGTTTTAGCTCCGTTTCACCCCATTTCAGTTGTGTTGTGTTCCTAACAGATAGCCCTACAAAATAAGCATGAAAATAACCTTCCTTTAAAGTGTAATCTCTTTTAAAAATATTCAAGAAGTGTAAAAGAGATTAAGCATCAAAAGACTTATCGAAAGGTGACTGGGAAAAATTTCATTTCTTGCTCGTTTTTGCTCCAAATTGCACTGTTTTTGCATCTTTTTACTCCAATGACCATAATTCATCATACTTGCAACAAAACA
>NW_018231327.1:63108-66463 GCF_001263595.1 Phalaenopsis equestris | reverse complement strand
CTATAGGAATGTCCCCATATAAGCTAATATTTGAGAAAACTTGTCATTTACAAGTTGAACTTGAGCATAAAGAATATTTGGCGATTAAAGAGTTCAATTATAATTTGAAAGATGCTGGTGAGAAAAGATTATTAAAATTAAATAAGCTTGAAGAGATAAGGAATGACTATAATGAGAGTGCTAAGATTTACAAAGAAAAGATGAAGATGTGGCATGATCAAAGGATTCTTACTAAAAATTTTTAGTCAGAGCAATAAGTTTTGCTATATAATGCAAGACTAAGATTATTTACAGGTAAACTTAAGTCTAGGTGGATGGGCCCATTTGTTGTGACGAAAGTTTATTTATATGGAGCTGTGGATATCAACGATCCTAAAACTAAAAAAATAATTTAAAGTAAATGGTCATAGAATGAAACCTTATTTTGTAGGGGATCAACATAAATTTAACAATCGAATGATGTTGGGTCAACCAGAATAAGCACTGGTTACATCGGGTTGACGACGTAAAACAAAGCGCTTTGTGGGAGGCAACCCATAGTTATCAGTGTGTTTTTAGCTTTGATTGTTGTTTGTGTGTGATTAAGAAAATTTAGGGTAGTACTTTTGAGACTATTATGTGTTAGTATTGATTTTAAGACTTTATTTAGTAATCTAGACATGCTAGAATGACTATTTGGACGTTAAGTTGACAACTACAAAATTGAGGACTGATGCTTAAGCGTCAATATTTGGTGCTTCAGTGCAGATGTTAAAGCCATGTGCAGAATTCAATTTTTAGAAGCTTTAACTGCCAATTGGTTAACTTAAATGTTCCATGACAGTTTTAGGGCGTGCCTAGAAGTTATTTGAAGGATGAAGGCCTATAAATAAAAAAGGTTTGTGATGGAATTTCACCCTAGAATCATATTTAACGCTAAAAGTCTAAGAGAAAGAGAGATTTAGAGAAAATGTCTTAATGAGAGATGGATTTGAAGAAAAAAGAAGAGGGCATGAGGAATAAATTCATTAGTCAAAGTGCACAAGAGATGCATAATGGTTTCTTAGCCATTAATATTGAAGGATTAGCGGAAAAGATCAACAAAATTGAGACTAGTGTAGCTTTACTTGAGACAAAGGTAAATGAAGTTAATGCACTTCTAGAGCATGTTGGATGGAAATTAAAAATGCAATTTAGCCATACTAGTTATATAGAAGAAGCAGATAAGAGAATGTATCTTAAGCAGAAATGGATTGAAGAAGATTGTATGAGAGCTTGTCACCACCGTCCGTTTTATCAACTCTATATTCTGAATGCCCAAGGAGAGACTAATGAAAGAAAGGAATTTGTTCCAACAAATGAAGAATAGAATTAAGTTCAATGTTAGAGTTTTGTTTGTTAGGAGTTGTTGTTTTAATGTGTTAGTGTTAAATCTTGTATTTATTATTTATGTCTTTTTTGTGTTTAATTGAGTTGGTTTGTTTAGTGTTTGTATTTAGAAAAATTTTCTCATCTGAGACTCTTTGGAATGAGAATTAAGTGTTACTTGTACTTGCAATAGTTCGTAAATGAATATATGTGTTTATTGGTGTAAAAATTTGTGTTATTTTAACCTCAAATCAAATTAGTTATATTGGAGAATTTTGAGAGAGAGGAGATTTAGAGGAGAGGAAATAGTCATTTAAGTGTTGTAAGACCATTTAGAAGTGGTATACTTAGGCTTATAGTGCATTTTACTTATGTTCAAAAATATCAAAAATTGTGCACTGGCGCCTAAGCGCCACATTCTTGCGCTTAAGCGTGATGTAACTCGAGAGGTAGATGCCTAAGCATCATTTATCTGCGCTTAAGCGCCGGTTCACAAAAACTAGTTTGCGAACAGTCAAAGGTGAAAAATTACCCCAAAAATTGCCATTTTTACTCCTGACATTGTCTTCTTCCTTTCAAGTTCACAATTTTAAAGTTAGAGCAAACCATTTCGTGGAGATTTCTTGGTTGATTTGAGCTAAATTTGCTAGATTTGGATTTCTTAAGGTAAGAGCTTCACTTCTATGTAAAAATTTTGGATTTTCACCATGTATTTTAAGTACATTTGGAAAAACCCGAAAATCACTATAATGGTGAAAAGTGAAGAAAAATCTATAGAAATTGCATAGAACATGTAGTTTATGCTTGTAGGAGTTAGGTTTAGTATATTAGACTTGATTTTTGAAGTTATTGTGGAATTTTGTGAAATTTGTAGAATGACCTCAAGAATGAAGAGGAGTAAGGGAAAGACCCACTTTGATTTGAGCAAGTTTGTGATTTCAAAAGCTCAGGATAGATATAGTGACGCTCTACAGTCACGAAAATTGATTCCTGAGAGGTGATTTAAAAATCCAGGTGGATCCGTGAAATATTTGATCGTTCGCCGACAATGGGAACGATTCTATTTTTTTCTGTTATGACTGTGATATCTATAGTACGGGTGTCTTATGCAAACATTCTTGAGGCGGAAGAGGATCGAGTCATGGTCAGAGGCAAATTGGTACCCTTTTCATCGGAGGTAATCAACATGTTCTACCATTTACCACCTGATACTTTATGTTTATATGCAAACTATATTTCAACTGAGAGGGAACCAGATGAGATTATTTCATATTTGACTGTTGGAAGGGGACTCTGTAAAATTACAAATGAGAGGAGAGTAAATTTTTCTGCTTCAAAGTTAAGTGCACCATCGAAGGAGTGGCACTACTTTATTTCAGCTCTTCTGTTATCAACAAATCATCTTAGTGAAGTTATGAGGAAGAGAGCAATGTTGAATTATTGTATTCAGGAGGGAAAGCTTATCAATATTGGAGCTTTGATTTATCAAACTATCATCAGTTCTGCCACTGTTGCTACTACTGCAGGTTTGGGATTTGCTTACTTGATCTTTACTTTGTGTGAGCAGGCTGGAGTTAAATATGATAGTTGGCAGGAAGTGTTATTACCTCTAAAGCCCATCACTAAGGTGAGTGTGAAGACTTATTCTAAGTATTCAATTTTTGATTGGAGAGGAGGATTTTTCAAAAGCTATGGATTGGAGACATCTGCTGCTTCTACCTCTGTTGCTTCTACTTCTAGACCATCTACCTCGCGTGCTTCTACATCTCGAGGCGAGACTACTGAGACCCAAGATCAATTATTGCAGAGGATGGTGGATAATATTAATTTTACCGCTAATAGGGTACAAAATTTAGAGCATTTTGCAGAGCATACTGATAGGTATAATAGGAGGAAAAATGATTATGAAGAGAATTTTCACTCATCTTTGGAGAGCCTATTAGGGGTAACCAAAGAGTGCAATTTCCTTCATATCTTAGATACCTTGATTATGAGCCTGCAAAAGTTT
>NW_018231327.1:54713-61554 GCF_001263595.1 Phalaenopsis equestris | reverse complement strand
CATTTTTATACATATTTTTGAGATATTGCGCTTTAATGGAAGATATTTGTGTGTTTTTCTTTCAGGTATAAGTAAAAAGTTGAAATAAGTTAAAAGGAATGAAAAAGGATCAAATTTGGAGCAAAAATGCAAAAATTGTGCAAATGTGTTTTGGCGCCTAAGCACCAGATCCAGAACTTCAGCGTCGATAAAACAGGGAAGGTTGCGCCTAAGCGCTAGAGGCCCCACGCTTAAGCGCTAGAGGCAGGTATTTGAAAGAATAAATCATTTTACCAAATTTTAAAGTGACATTTTAGGCACTTATTTGCTAAAGAGGGTGGTTATGACCACTAGAAATGAAAATATGGGTAAAAGACATGTGAAAGGAGACATCCCTTAGAAAATACATCGAATCGGGACACATTTTGAAGAGATACCAAGGCACCTCTTGGAAAACTATAAAAGAAGAAAGTTGAGAGAAAAATAGGCGGGAGTCTTGAGAAGTTCTTGAAATAGTTCGTGGAGAAACTTTTGGAGAGATTTTTCAGGCACCACAATTTTACTTTTTCCTTTTTTTTAGTTTATTGTGGGAGTTAAGAGTGTTGTAAGAGAGAATAGATTCAAAGAAACTTCAAGTGTTTGGTGGAGGATTTGAGATAAGTTCTTATCTTTGTTTTTAAACTACTTTTGGTTTTAATCGAGACTTCTTGTTGGTTTGACCATGATTTCTACTTTTAAACTAAAGTGTGGTTTTGTTTTCTCCATTGATTCTGAGTACTTTTCTTTAGCTTTCTCCTTAAAATGATAAGTAATTAAAGTGTTGGATAGAAGTTGTTGAGAGTATTAATCTTTAATTTTGGAAAAATTTGTGATGATTTAATTTCATGTACTTCATTTTCTTCTTGATCTGGCCCGTCTAGATGTTAAAATTTGTTGAGAGAATATGTAAGAACCGAGATGGTATTGTCTTAATCAACAATTGGAAAGAATCACATGAGGTTGTATGAATGAGAATGTAATTCATATGATTTAGTGCAAATAAATAGGGAAATAATCTTTGAAGGGTAGATTTAGAGGACTTTAGAGTGACAGGCTAAAGCCCCTAACTTAGTTTATTATTATAGGTTTTGATACGAGATGTTAGCCCCCAAGTGGAGGGATAAGAGGGAACTTTAGAGTGAGAGCTAGTATCTTCCTTGCCTAGCCGGTCTTTAAGACTATTAAAACTATAGATTAGCCAATGTTTTTTATTGCATCTCTAGTAAGGGTAAAGAATATTACTGCTCTTGTTTGGCACAACACATTTAGCATACTTCCACAACTGAATTTATATATTTATCCCTGATTCATGATAAGGAAAAAGATATTTTATATATATTACCTTCATCTTGCAAGTAGATTAATTAAATTAATTAGTTGCTCACTTTATTTTCAATTATCAAAAATCACAAAAAGAATCTAACTTTCATTTCAATTATAACATCTTAAGTTTAAGTAAGAATATATATTGATATATATTTTATAATTTAAATCCAATCCTTTATGTGGGTTTGACATTCGGGACTTAATATATATATATAAATTAAAAAGTTAAATTCTTATTTTCTCAAGATCAAGTTTTTAGTGTTGTTGCGAAGTGGGAAAGATAAGTGAAGAATATAATTACATACATTATTATACTGTTGCATATAAACAGTCTGGATCACTTAACAACACGTTATAATAGTGGTACCGGAACGAGGGAACTGTAATTCTAATCGGTGTCGCTATAATCAACTTTAACCCCCTCCCCCCATAATACTTAGACAAAAACAAAACATATCACTTAAATTGTAAAAGGTTTTGAACCTTCAACTTGGAGCTGTCACTTTGAGGAGGAGCTTGGAGCATATTCTACAGGTAGTACGACAAGGATGTACAGACTAACAAATTTGAGAGAGCAAGTTAATCTACAACAACAAGTCTCACTTTAGAATTAAATAAAACTCATAAAACTATGACGTAGCTCGTCTAGTATGGCATAAATGCTCAACTTATTTTTATTCCTTTGCATAGTCATGTTGTGTAATTTAAGCCCTAAATCATCTTTAGCCCTGAGGTCATTGTTTGTTACGACATAAAGCCTCCTATCTTCCAAGCTATTTGAATGATTGCAACATGCAAATGTAAGCCCTAATTAATAAAACTGAGAGGATGAAACATTTAATAATATCTATTTTAAATTGAAGCCAAACCATAGGAAGCTTGGAAAGTCACTAAGTTCCTCCTCAGGATCTGTGACAACCCCTAGTTTTCTCCCTTTAGATTCTTTAATAAATGTTCCAAACTTGATCTTTCCCATTTGACACTCCTTTGTCCAAACTTGAAAGTTCTAAGACTTAAAATTCTTGGAGAAAATACTTTCAAATCTAAGTCAAGCGTTTTCTTAGGTGATTTCAATTGTCTAGATGTAATTAACTATAGGGGCTTGCCCTTATAGCAAACTTTAGAACCCATCTTAATATAAATGCTATCTAATCTTTCATATTAGAGGGGGGAAATTTGTTGGTCAACATAAATGGTTTCACAGACTAAAATGGATGTCATAGATTCCTTAGTTTATTTACTTGAGGCTCATTAGCAAGTAATGTGTCTATTCTTCGGCATAGATATATTGCTTGTAGTGTTGTGCTCGTTTGTTTAAACTATTGTCTATATGAGATCGGTTCAGTCTCATATTTTCAAATTAAAATATTATTTTCCAAATCTATTTATATATTAAATTAAATTAAGAAATATACCCTTTCCAAAAAGGCGACTCACAAGCCCACCCTAGGGGTGTCATGGACTAAGGGTCCCATGATTTGGGGAATCTCTTCCCATATTTCATTAGATGACTTAAGCTTGCATTACAAGTCTAAACCCCCATCTTGATCACAATTAAAACTCCCCCTAGCTTTTCTGCACCACCTAGCTACCATCCCAACCCTGGCTGGCCGGCCTAGTCGCCAGAAAACCCAAACCCGAGAAGCTTCCCCTATGGAAGAAACGTAAATTGCACCCATCTTATGTGGCCAGCTTCCATTGGTGAATTGTGTCATTTAGCCTCCACATAAGCAACCCTTTCCACCCTTCGGGCTACCCTGCTGACCACCATGGCCATGGCTATTTAAACACCACCCCTCACGACTAAGTAGAGAGATCATCTAATTCCTTAGGGAGACTCTATCAAAATCTTTCTAAAGCCTCTACAAACTTCCCTGAGTTCAACCCGCTGTCCTTAGCCATCCATAGCCACTGTCTCTCTTGTATTTTGAGCTCAAAGTCTAAGGAAGTTTTCTATCATTCCATAAAATGTCACCAAACTTCAAATTAACTCACCCTTAAGCTTACTCATACCAAAAGAGGAAGTTTCACAGTAAAAGCCCCATCCTTTGAGCCCTCTAACCAAGCCTGCACCACTTGTTGGTTGAATTCCTACTCAAACTCCATACCAGAGGAAAGTAACACTTAGAGGACGTTCATTTGACTCTACTGAAGCTTCCACAGCACCCAATCAAGGCCTCACCACTTGGGCAAAGTTATATTTGAAAATCCCCAGAAATGCTCTTGATTTCATTAATTGTGAAGTGAAGTTCAACTTCAAATGCATGTAACCGTATGGATATTTTCATCTCGACTAGATGAAGCTATAAGAACAAACCTTCAGCAATTTGGTTGAGTAACGAGCGAGATCGATATGTTTTAGTGTGGAATATTCTTGGTTTATAACAGATGGGGACGATGAACTGATGATGTCCATTTGCATGTGTATTGATCCAACGACGGAGGAGTCAAACGGGAGATTGGTTCATAAAGCATCGGCCAAGCCAGCGCTGACACAGAAGGCATTAGCAAATGGGAGTGCGTCGTATGGAGCTTCAGAGCTGCCTAGGATGAGCTGTCCACTGCGTAGATAAGTAGAAAAATTGAGCATTTTTTGTTTAATTAAATTCAGAAACTTTAAAAATCCATAACTTTGTGTAGAAAATTCATAAAAACAAAATTAAAATATATTGTTGCTCAGTGAATATATACCCTTAAGCTTACTCATACCAAAAGAGGAAGTTTCCCAGTAAAAGCCCCATCCTTCGAGCCCTCTAACCAAGCCTGCACCACTTATTGTTTGAATTCCTACTCAAACTCCATACCAGAGGAAAGTAACACTTAGAGGACGTTCATTTGACTCTACTGAAGCTTCCACAGCACCCAATCAAGGCCTCACCACTTGGGCAAAGTTATATTTGAAAATCCCCAGAAATGCTCTTGATTTCATTAATTGTGAAGTGAAGTTCAACTTCAAATGCATGTAACCGTATAGATATTTTCATCTCGACTAGATGAAGCTATAAGAACAAACCGTGAGCAATTTTGTTGAGTAACAAGCGAGATCGATATGTTTTAGTGTGGAATCTTCTTGGTTTATAACAGATGGGGACGATGAACTGATGATGTCCATTTGCATGTGTATTGATCCAACGACGGAGGAGTCAAACGGGAGATTGGTTCATAAAGCATCGGCCAAGCCAGCGCTGACACAGAAGGCATTAGCAAATGGGAGTGCGTCGTATGGAGCTTCAGAGCTGCCTAGGATGAGCTGTCCACTGCGTAGATAAGTAGAAAAATTGAGCATTTTTTGTTTAATTAAATTCAGAAACTTTAAAAACCCATAACTTTGTGTAGAAAATTCATAAAAATAAAATTAAAATATATTGTTGCTCAGTGAATATAGGAGAAAATTGTGAACCTAAAATAAAAATTATTTACCATGTATTTTATTTTAAATTAATTAAATACTCTAGAGAGTGTTTTAATTATATTTAATTAAGTATTAATCACCATGACTTGAAATTTGGGAGGCTTGTTCTTAATGAGATTAGTAGTCTTCTCTGATTTTTTCAAAGTCAGAGAACACCTCTAACTATAAAACCCCTAATTTTCAAGGTGAAGTCCCCATTTTTATTTAAAATAATTATATAAATTAAAATAAAAAATGAGATTTATTTTGGCATGTTCTCTGTGGTGAGGGACTCTAGGAAAAATATAAGAGGGGTTTGAATAATTATGTGCAACATCATGGCTAATTAAATCATTAAAAGTCATAAAAATTCAAACAAATATAATATAGCCCATAAACTTATAAAAATTTTTCAACATTGTAAATAATGATCATTTGAACCTCTGTAAAAATCTAAAACACATTTGAAATATATTTAATATCAAAGTCCATTTTTCAAGGTAAAATAAGATTTTTTGCATTAAAATAATTATAATAAATAAAATATAATAAGGAAAATTATGAAAAGTGGTTTTAAGTGCTCCTTATGATCAGGGGCACCTAAGAAAAGTAAAATTGATATTAAAAATAAATAGTTCACTTTTGAGATAATTTTTAATTTAAAAATAATTAAAATAATTAAAAATTACAAAAGTATAAAAATGTACCAAAGTGCTCCAAATTGTTCCCTGATTACTTAAGAAATTTTAAAATATTTTCCTAATTTTTCTAAGAAAGTTATATATTTTTAGATGCTAAAAAGGTATTTTCATTAATTTTTTTCATTAAAATAATTATAATAAATAAAATGATAATCATAAAAATGACAATTTTCTTTCTTTAAGTTCATTGGACTTAGAGAGATTTAAAAAAATATGGAAAGTAATTTTCGAATTTAAATTTTATTTTTTTATTTAATTAATCACTAAAATCAATAAATAATTATAATAATTAAAATATAATTCATAAAATCATGAAAATTATTCTAGGTTGTCCTCTAACCTACGTGGACGTCTAATAATTTTTCTAAAGATAAAAACTTTATTGTGATTAATTGAATGAATTAGCATTTAAAATCCATATTTTTTGAGTAAAAATAATGATTAGAATTTTAAAAAAAATAAAAAAATCATAATTTCACCTTTAATATTTTAATTGTCCCATGAGTGGGTGCCATGAAAATTTTAAAGTTATTTGAGTTCAATTTAATGAATTTTAAACTAGAAAGGCCCTAGGGGCGAAATGGTAATTTTAGGACTAATCAAAGTGTATATGGGTAATTTTAATCATAATGGTTTCTCTTGGATGTTTGAAGCATGAGGGGTTAAGAGGTAGAAACCAGTTTGTCACTTTTTTACTAGAAGGGCAAAATTATGATTTTATTAAATTATTGTGATTTGGAAGTTAACTTAATTGGATGATCCTAGGGTAGTGGGCTTGAACTAGGAAGATAATAACTTACTTATTTGAAGCCCCTTAATTGTTGATTAAATCATCAACATGGTCTTTAAATAGGAATTAAGTACATCTAATTCAACATTTTAATTATTGCAAATTTACCTCAAATATTGGACTTAAGAGCTTAGTAGTGAACTAGACTTGATTTAAAATTTGTCTAATGAGGATTATAATAGAGAAACTTAATTAACCATGACCACCTCTAGAACACTACAATCCAAAATTTAATTGTCAGCACAAAATCCTTAATGACTTGAGCTTGCTCATAAGGACGTCCACTTAAATAAAATCATAAATGAATGTCTAAGTACTCCGCTCATTGAATAATTAAACTATTGAGGTTAATTACGCACATATAGATTGATCTATTAAATCGAAATTTATTATCGAATGATTAATTAGACAACATAATAAGTTTAAATGAACTCGAAACATTTCAAAGGGTCTTAAAAGGATGTTTAGAGTATGCCCTGAACACTTTATGATCTTTTGGATATTTTGAGGACAATTGAACTTATTATGCTTTGTTCTAGAAAATCATTCATTAAAACTTTTAGGGACCAATTAAATTTTGCCTTGGGACCCAATAATTCACCTAAATCAATAGAA
>NW_018231327.1:52825-54703 GCF_001263595.1 Phalaenopsis equestris | reverse complement strand
CACTACCTATACTACATTAATTGACCCAATGCTCAAGGATTTAAGTCTTCCCTAAGGTATTTAAGTCCTTGTGAGCAATTGGAGATATTTGTTTTTACCACTTATGGATCATCGGGCTCGTGTAAGTCTGAGGTCTAAGTGGCTAAGGAAATGATGATAATGCTAATTTGTACTAAATGAAGGATACGATATGGAATTTTAGAATAGTTTCCCCTACCTCGAGGACCTTCAATAAAGAGAGAGAATAAGGATCGATAATACTATTCAACGACTCTTGAGGAGATGATTGCCCCCGACACTCTTAGGTTGTCTGTATTCCTAGCTCGATCAGTGTAATTAACCTGTGGACTACACTACTTTGCCAACTATTTACAAAAATAAAATTTCTTTAGCATGATAAAGTAAGTTCTACATGCATGAAAATTAAGTTTAAAAAAAATTATAAATTTCCACGGTTAATCACTTGGATCGAGGTTAGGAATGCCCTCTGCAGATTGTCAGGTTGATAGCTCTTACTCAAAGTGGGTAAGCACACAGTTCAGCTCTCAACCCCCACTTTTACTAATGCCTTACACTTAGTTCTGATCTTCCATACGTGATTATGAGTTTTCTTTTACTTGATCATGTTCTACTACAAGTTGTTTTTCCAACTTTTCCCATACCATTCCAACTTTTCCCATACCAGATACTCCTGTTTACTTTCTTATAGTTTATTTAAAATTCCTACAAATATATTATGCTCTTATGATGCTAACAATGCAACAGTAACAGAGGACCAGGTACGCATTTACATTTTATGCATTTGCAACTTTTCCTTATTTACCTTATAACATTTCTTTTACCTGCATTTAGTTACTATACTTTCAAAACTAAACCTGCAAAACTAAGACAAAACTGAAAAATACAAATTTTTTTTCTTTTTCATTAAGTTTACATTTTCAGAAAAAACCACCAACATAACACATACTTTTTAATTTATGGGAGTCTTTTGAATGAGGCAATCGACGGTTGTTAACGAGATCTCCCCAGTTTAAATGAGCTTAACAACTCATATAGACAAAGTAAATTAAAAAGAAAATAGTGGTACTAGAACGACGTACTGGAACGATGGAACTGTGGGATCCTAACCAGTGTCACTCTAAGTAAAACATTTGAACAACAAAACCAAAACATTAAAGCATACATGATAAAACCTTTTGAACCTTACACCTAGGAATGTCACTTCGACGAGGTGCTTGTAGCAGATTTTGCGGGCAGCATGAAAAGAATGTACAAAGAACAACTTCAAGAGAGCAAGCAGATCTACAACAACAATCTTCTCTTAGAATTAAATAACAAGTAATAGGACTTCAAGGTAGTACATCTAGTATGATGTCACTCCTCAACTTATCTTTAAGCCTTTGCACGACCATGTTTTACAACTTAAGCCCAAACTAACTTTAAACTCTGAGGTTGTTTTTCATCATGACGTAAACCCTCATATTTTCCATGCCATTTGTATGATCATTTCATGCAAATGTAAGTCCTTAATAATAATAATTGGCGGGGTGGAACATCTAAAAATTGTCCCTTGAAATTGAAGCCAAACCATAGGATTGCTTAGGAAGTCATCGAGGTTCTCCTCAGGATCCGTGACATCCCCTAGTTTTCTCTCTTTGGATTCCAAAATAGTTGTTCCTATTTGATCTTTTCCCACTTGAAACTTCCTTTGTCCAACCTTGAAAATCCAAAACTTTGAAATTCATGAAGACAATATTTTAATGATCAAAATCAAGAGTTTTCTTAAGTTACTCCGGTCATTTAAGATGTAATTAATTATAAGGGCTTGCCCTTATAGTTAACTTTAGAATCAAGCTTAATATAAACCCTATCTAATCT
>NW_018231327.1:27410-50164 GCF_001263595.1 Phalaenopsis equestris | reverse complement strand
AAAAAAATGTCAATTTATGGTTGCACGGGGAATTGTGTTTGGACATAAGAATTCTGAAAGTGGCATGGAAGTAGATCCAGCAAAAAGTTAAGTTATTGTTAAATCACTCACTCCTACTACAGTAAAATGAGTAAGAAGTTTTCTAGGACATGCTGGATTTTACTGAAGGTAAATTAAAGACTTTTCAAAAATTTCTAAGCATACAAATTTTGATTTTGATGATAAATGCCTAAACGCCTTCAATTGATTAAAGGAAAAATAAATTACAACACCCATCATTGTTTAATTTATTTGCGAGAAACTATTTAAGTTAATGTCTGATGCAAGTGATTATGCTATTAAGGCCGTTTTAGGACAAAAAGTATGATAAGATTTTTAAAGTTATATATTATGCTAGTAAAACTCTTAATGAAACTCAAATTAATTACACAACAACTGAAAAAGAGTTTTTGGCTATAGTCTTATCGGAGCCAGATGTATTGTGCATACTGATCATTCTGCTATTAAATATCTTATGTCGAAGAAGGATGCAAAACCAAGATTAATCAGATTGGTCCTTCTTTTACAAGAGTTTGATTTTCATGTAGTGGATAGGAATGGCACTAATAATTAAATTAATGACCATTTTTCAAGACTTGAACATGAAAATAATAAGAGCATTGATGATGATATAAATGAAAAATTTTCTTAATGAACAAATATATGTTGTTATTGAGTGGCATATGTCGTGGTATGCAGATTTAGTTAACTACTTAGTTAGCAACATCTTACCATACAAACTAACAAGCCACTAGAAGAAAAAGTTCATTCATGATGCAAGATTTCACTTTTAGGATGACCCTTATTTATGTAAAAAATGTCAAGAATCTATTATTCGAAGAAGTGTACCAATTACAGAAAATCAGGAAATTATTCAAAAATGTCATAAATATGATTTTGGAGAACATTTTGAAGTGGATAAAACTGCATTTAAAATTTTACAATCTGGATTTTATTGGCCTATTTTGTTTAGAGATGTTAATACTTATGTGAAAGCTCGTGATCAATGTCAGAGAGTAGGCAATATTTCTAAAAGAGATGAAATGCCCCTAAATTTTACTTTGAAAGTAGAAATATATGATGTATGGGGATATGATTTTCTGGGACCATTTGTACTATCTTCAGGAAAGTTTACATCTTAATAGTTGTGGATTATGTGTCTAAATGGATTGAAGCTATTGCTTTTCCTCATTCTAATGTTGTGAGTGTTTCAAAATTTTTAAACAAAAATATTTTTACCAGATTTGGAATGCCAAGAGTGATCATTACTGATGGGGGAAGTCACTTTAAAAATTTTAGAATTAGCACATTATTGGAAAAATATGGAATTAAACATTGAGTTGCCACAACTTATCACCCACAGACCAGTGGTTTATCAGAAGTATCTAATCGTAAAATTGAAAGAATTTTAGAAAAAAAAACTGTAAATCATTATGCAACTGATTAGTATGCTAGACTTGGTTCAGCATTATGGGCTAATAGGACTGCTTACAAAACTTTTTTAGGGATGTCACCATATATGCTCATATTCGGAAAAGAGTTTCATTTACTTATTGAGTTAGGACATAAAGCTTTTTGGGTGACAAAAGAATTTAATTATAATTTAAAAGATGCTGGTGAGAAATAATTGTTGCAATTAAATGAGCTCGAAAAAATCAGGAAAGAATCTTATGGAAATGCTAGAATTTATAAAGAAAAGATCAAATTTTGGCATGATCAGAAGATTTTAAGAAAATATTTTGAGTCTGGACAAGAATTTTTGTTATACAATACTCGATTGAAATTATTTCCCATAAAACTTAATTCCTGTTGATGGGGCCATATATTGTGATAAAAGTTTATCCTTTTGGCGTTGTGGATATTAAAGATCCAAAAACTGAATGTATAATTAAAGTAAATGGAAATAGATTGAAACCTTATATTAGTGAAAACATGCCTTCTCATAAATAAATCTTGATGCTGGGTCAGTCTGAGTAAAATATTTGGATATGACGGGTTGACGATGTTAAGCAAAGAGCAGGGTGGGAGGCAACCCACTATAATTTGTGTGGATTCATTTATCTGTTTGTTAAGGCTATAATATCATGTCTTACTAAATTTAACGAGGCATGTAAAACACTATTTGATGATTTAAACATGATTGGTACTTGAAAAATTTTACGTCATGTTCAAAAATAAAAACAACAAAAATTAATACATAAAATAAAAACAAGGATGAGAACTCCCTAATTTTATTTGCAAACAAAAAAAATCTTAATTATAACAAAACTCAAAATGTAGAAAATTTTGATTTCTCAAACAAGTCTTAAAAATCTAAGAATCAAAAAGGATAATAATGCAAATATTAAACTTCAAATTAATATCTAAAACAAGCCAAGATAAAAAAATGAGAATTGAACCTAGGTAAATCGATATGAACTTTAGGGTAGCCAACTTAAAAACCAATTCAAGGTTCACAAACTTACTTTAGGTTAGTCTGAGCATAAAAATCTATGATAGTTCAAGTACCTAGTTAGTGCTATGAACTAGGACATACAAAACAATAAACCTTCTCCTTGAGACTAGAGGGAATACAATAAAATGAAGTGACTAATGGTTACTGATGAAGGTATTTTAGACTTCTTCAAAACTATGAATCATCCATGCTCCAGTATTCAATGAGAATTCCTGGTTACGAGGCTGGTTATAGTCAACAAATACCAATGCTCCTGGGACGACGGAAAGTCACTAGCATCTTGATTGGGGGTGTTATTCCTAAAGTCTAGGTTAGTCCACCTATAAAATTACACATAGAGTGCAGGGTTTCATTTTCCATTTAGAAATCCTTTCCTACATAATTCTATCCCTAGTTTAAGAGTCTTAATCACCTTCATCAATCAAATAAAGTATTTTTGAATCATCATTTGACCTCAAACACACTTAATTCAACTAGTTGAAATTCAATTCAAATCAAACTTAGTTCAAACTCATCATCACCCATTTTTTAAAAGTATTCGAACATCACTTTGAGTATAGATTTTCTCCATTTGGTGATCAAATCCCTATATCTCAAGCCTTTTCTATGGCATGTCATCGTCAAATTGTATGTTCCATCTCTTAAAGCTTCTTCCTTCGGATTTGGGCCCTCCAATTATGAAATTCTGTTCTTTCACAATTGAATTTATCATATTAATCGAGGGGTTTCAATAGGGCTTACAGTTCTTAAGATGTAATTAATTAAGAGGGCTTACCCTTAAAGGAATGAGACCTCGAAATCAAAGTAAACCTTATCTTACACCTAGAAGGTAAGGGAAGAATCCTGATTCCATAGAGCCCAAAGATTCCCCTTATTCCAATGACTAAATCCATTCTATGACAATGTGTCTATCTCTCGAGATAGTATGTTATTCTTCGGGCTGCTCCGCTAGGGACTCATTCTCCTCTCCATCTTTTGTGAGGTGTTCAGTTTTCTATCTTTCTATTGAACTCTTTATTGGGTATAAAACTGATCTGAAATCTCGGGTCCTATCCCATGTCTTTAATCATCGAGTCCTCGCTTGCTCATTTAAACCTTGTATAAAGAGTAGGTTTTTGGATATTCTCTTTTGAACGTCTTTGCATGTGGTTCTACGCCTTAGTTTAGTCTAGAGCTTACTCATTTCTTTATTGAAGTTTTACTCTATCCATTATTAATTTATACTAAAAATGAATTTTTTAATCTAAAACTCTTTGAGAATAAATTTGAATCAAAGCTCAAAATTTCAAACAAAAACTCAAAAAAGCTAAAATTCTAAGAAAATAAAAAAATGAAACTCAAAACTTTAAAATAAAAAATGAAAATATTAAAAAATAAAAAAATGATGAAACTCAAAACATCAAACTAAAAAATGAAGATGTTTAAATACTAAAACATTTCGTTATTCACCTCGTGAGTAGGGTCCGGTCTTAAGCTGCTTGATTGAGTTCCCTTTCAAATAAGCTCAGAGATTCAAGTATAGGCTTTCTATTAACATCCTTCCTTGTATATCTTTGTTAGTGTTGTCTCTGGTAATGATATGAAAAAACTTGACCCCTAACAAAAATAAGAAAAATGAAACGTCGTCTTATCTAATACACTCTAAAAAGTCAAAGTCCAAATCAACTAGTTATCAACATTCTACTTGTAATTCACTTTACAATTAGATGTTTATGATATAACCAAATTTTTTGTTCGAACTCAGTCCAGTTCAAACTTTGTTAATGACTTTATCACCAAAAATTGTTGAAACTTTGTTAATTATAATACAATTGATGTTAGTACTTTTGATTTTTTTAAAGATAAGATTGTTGCTAAGCGTTAATGGAATAAAATTTTGTTTTTTAGTCTTTTTAAACTTTATGATTAGCTAAAGAATATTTCTTAACATAAGGGTAATCACTTAATATATCTAAGATGATATTTGAAACCCCTCATTGTAGATGTCTACAATGAGTGTGAGCTATAACAAACTCATTTCTCATTGGAGACAACTCTCATAATTCCAACATCTAAAAAAAAGAAGCTTTGAGTACCATAAGGTTTGAATAGACTTGTCACAAATATTCTCTTCATTGAACTATACAATTAATAATTTATTGTGGCTTATAATATCTTATCACTTAAGATGTTACCTAAAGCACAAATAAGGTTATTGGCTTTGATGAAGAACTCTTACCTCTACAAAATAATCCATTTTAAGATTTGTTACTCAATAGTTAAGATCAAACCTAATGATTTAAATCATAAAACAGTGACAAAACTTTCCAATGAAAAATCTGAAAATTTCATTCTTTTGATAAAAAAAATATTATTATCACATCCTTGTGTTGGCTAATCCATTTCCCCACTTTACAAAAGTGGTTCTTTCAAGCTATCTTGAATTCATGTGGAATTGAGCCTTTCACCTACATGCCAGGTTAAATTGGAGTTTCATGAACTTGAATAAAAATTTGAAAAAACTTTTGAAACCCTTTTAGGAGGACCTTGAAATTAAAATAATATTCTTCAGAGA
Source organism: Phalaenopsis equestris (assembly GCF_001263595.1). NCBI lineage: Eukaryota > Viridiplantae > Streptophyta > Magnoliopsida > Asparagales > Orchidaceae > Phalaenopsis > Phalaenopsis equestris. The sequence continues at coordinate 45,116 of NW_018231327.1, read as the reverse complement.
TATAAAAGAAAAGGAAAGGATATTATCCCATAGTGATGTTAATGGTCAGACTGTATTTTGAGAAATTTCATACCTTCATAAAATATGATTAGATAAATCATGAAAAGTTATAAAGTATTTCTAATTAAAGACAAAACACCAATTACAAAGTTGTTACACCAAGGAAAAATTGATGGAATAAAAAAGATGATATCTCATGCAAAGATGACCTTTGAATAATATTTTGGCAATCTTGCTCCTCTCTAAACATATGTGCAGATGATGGAATCATGAGAAGTTGTAAAGTTTCATTGGATAAAGACAAAATACCAACTACGAAAGATACTTCTCCTAACTTGAAGAATAGAGCATCTGTAATGCATATTGACTTGGAATCCAACTCGGAGGATGAGTCTGGCACTTAAGGTTGGTTTATTACTAAAATGAAATTAAGAATCCCTTTGAGTATTTTGTCAGATGAGAAAAGATGGTAAGAGAAAAGATGCTGAATTGATGAATCTATTGACAAAAAAATAGTAAATATATCTCTGATCATAGATATCAATAAAGACAAGGTTTTGAGGCTGACTAATGTTTGAATCTAAATTATTCATATTTAAGGGATTATCTAATTAGATGTATATTTACTCCATATTCTCCATCTTCAAACTCTTTTTGCAAAACTAAAAATTAAAATCACTTCGCCACCACATAATATTTTAAATGAATTTTTGAAAGGGAAATTTATACTCGTACTCAATTCCATTTGAATTTTTTAACTTAATATCAAAACTCAAAATTGAGTCGTTCCAAATCCATGAAATATTTTGTAAAAAAATGTGTCAATATTGAAGTGAGCTAAAATTAATCAATTTAAGGAGAGGGCACAATTTTAGAACTTTCTTTTTGATTTTTGACTTTCATGAGAAAATCAAGCCAACGAAGTCATCTCAATCATCATTGAATGATGGGAAAACTTATCATAAGAGTTCTAACTATATACTGAGGCTGTTATGAAAGTGACAATTCATAATCTCAAAATATAGCCTCATGATCATAATGCAAAGAAAGCTCCTTGATGTATGTGCTTAGAGATTGAACACAAGATTCTCATTCAAGGGTAGGTCATTGATGCTGAAGAATGAGAAGTACAATGCATGTTGAACTTTTAAAAAAATTTATATTATACCATTTAGGCTGTAAAATAAGTTAATTTTTAAATATCAGGGGGCGACGACTTGAATCCATTGAATGCTTGTCCCTAAAGTGTGTGAGTAAGGCTGATTGCACTTATTACAAGGGATGTTTCCAATACTCAACTTTCTAGTCTTTGAAAAGTTATGAAAAGCCTTTTAGGGTTTAGAATGATAAACATATAAAGTATAAATAGATTAATACACAAAATTTGAGAAATAAAAATGCTTGGCATCAATCTTATTAAAGTAAAAAATAAAAGCATTACTCATTATTTATATATGATTAACACTGGGTCCGTTCGTGAAAGAAGTTTTCGATGATTTGCTTTTGGGTCCTCGACGGATGACATGCCATGTGACAAAATTTTCTTTCAAGAAGTAATAGGAGTCTAACGATCATTGAGTCTCTGAATCTCAGAAGAAAGCTTGAACTCTTAGGTTGAACTTAAATGAAATTGAACTCAACTAAATCTCCAACATAAACACTCTTTAATTCAACTGAAATTAAACAAAATCAAAATTTTTTAAATGGAAATTGGGTGCAAAATTTAAATTTGAACAATTGTTGAACTTAAATGAAATTGAACTCAACTAAATCTCAAACATAAACACTCTCTTAATTCAACTGAAATTTAACAAAATCAAAATTTTTGAAATGGAAATTGGGTGCAAAATTTAAATTTGAAAAAAATTAAAGTATGGTTGATACTGGGCAAGGTTTAATGTTCCATAGGGTGTCCTTTACCCAATACGACTAAAATAAAACTCATAAGATCACTGATAAATTAATTAACTCTTAAAAAAGTTTTCAAATAAAATAAGTAATCTTCAAATAAAAACAATCACATACTCAAACAAAAACTTAAGGCCAAAAATTTTCAAAACGACATCTATCAATTCAAGATCCTTTGAGGTCTAGGGCAATGTCACCTGGGATTAATTTTCCCTTTGATTAGCTTTTAAGTTAGATGCGAGTCCGTGCGCTTTCTAACATAATCTAATCACTTTGTTCACCTCATAGTTTGGATGTGAGTCCCTGTGCTTTCCATTATAAAGTGTTTAGGCCAAAATTCTTCCAACAAATTATATCAAACCAATCAAATTGAACAAGCACAATAAACCAAAAACATTTTTCAAAAATAATCGTTCAACACTTCCTACAAAATATGCATTTTTTTCCAAAAACAAGAAAGAATCCACCGAAGCAATTAATTTTTTTTAAAAATGAACACTCATAAAATGATCAACTACAACAATCAAAGTGAATAAAAAATACCAACAAAATTAAAAAAATCTCAAATTTTTTAAAACATCTAAGCCTCTTAAGGATTTGTCATCCTTAAACTATTCTAGTTATTATTTAGATAAGGTGTAATTTCCCTTGTGGTCTCTGCATCCAAATATAACTAAAAAATTCACTGTTGTTCAAAAATGAAACAACATTTCACAAAACCAAATTTAAAAAATCAATCTAAGAAAAATGAAATGTTAAACACAATGCACAACAAGTCTAGTTCAAACTTTTTTGGGTTCGTTAGAAATTGGAGTATGCCTCACAAGGAACCAACATGATAGGACCAAGTTGATTGACCTCACACAAATCGAGGTTTAGTTTTAGAGATCAATCCCTTTGATTATTCTCAATTTAATCTATCACACATCTGGAATAAGTTTGTATTGATCCATCAGAAGTTGGAGCCAGCCCCATGTGGCACCATTATGATGTGATTAAATTTGTTAAATTCAAATTAGTCAGGGTTGATTATGGTTATTGATCCTTTGGGCTAGTAAAGCTAAGATGCAAAAAATCACATGCCCCTTTTAGTGTAGCCCATCGTAACCTTTCTGTAAACCTTCTCAAGGTTCATTGGAAGTTGGACTACACCCCATGTGCCACCAACACAATATGAATAGGTTGATTGATCTTCTTACTATCTATAACTTGTTGGGTTAGTGTCATAATCTCATTTAGTATACTCAACGCACATTGGAGCAAAGATTAGTCAAGCATTGTTTGTTCCTATTAAAACTCCCTCCAAGTTTCATTGAGTCCACTAAGAGTTGTATTACACCCTATAAGACAACAACATAATATGATCAAGTCGATTAATTCCAGATCAGTCAAGGTTGATCTCAAGAGCTAATCCATAATTTTGAGTTAAAGCAAATCTCGTAACAAACTTTTTCTCGCTCCAACTTATTGCACGACACGGTGATATTTTGTTCCTTTCTTCAGAGGATGCCAGTTTTGGATGGTGTACATCCAACCCCAATGGAGCTGACACCTTGATTGAGTAAAACAAAGAGAGAGTTATGTTTATATAATCGCTCCCTAGAGTCAGTCATTGCTTGACACTGTGTCGGAATGTTGTACTTCAAGTTAGAGTGAACAAACTCAATCAAGTCGGCAGGGCTAGCTGATGTCGATGGATTTTTGGTTATGATCAATTCAATATATTAGACTTGTAAATCTAGGTTTGGTAAATGGGCACCTTTTCAAATCATATAGTCAATTGAACTCTGTTGACCTCACTTTTGTTGAGGTCTAGTCTTTCTTCTTTAGAAGCCTAGGACTTAGCCATATGACTTTCCTGTTGACTATCCTATATTCTAGTCTTTCTTCTTTAGAAGCCTAGGACTTAGCCCTATGACTTTCCTGTTGACTATCCTATAGGACTAGTAATGAAACTAATAAAACCCTACCCCGATAGAAATTCTAAACACATCTCTTTGCTTTTCTTGGAGTTCCAAATGTTTGGTTTTAACCTCTCGAACTTAGTAGGATGGAACCAACATGGGGAAGCTCAAGAGGAGTCCCCATAGGACTGTCTGGCCTTAGGGTTAGCCCTAGGTGGTGTGGTCTTGGCCAGTCATGTACAAACACACTTGAACCCCTCACTTTCACTCACAACCTAAAAATCCTAAACCAAACATGCTTAGCTTGATTCCTTTCTCTTTTGGAAACTCATGTGGGTGGTCCCCCAAATCCTTAGCCTTTGGTTAGGATGATCAGACCAACACATGAAGGATCTAAAGTGAGGATTACCAGAGTTTCATGGCATCATATAGGTAATTTTGTGATTTGCTTCCTCACTAAACCCAATTTACCAAAAATTTCCAATTTTGGCCTTTTAGCCCCAAACTTTTCCAAAAAAACAAAAATGCCCCTAAAACCCAAATTTTCCGAAAATTGCCCAAATTCCTAAATTTTCTTCCAAATTCCCAAATTTTCTTCAAAAATCTTCTCAAACCATTTCAAACCACTCAAATTACCAAAAACATCCCAAAATTCTCAAGATTGCACAAAATACCCTCCATGTCCAAAAAATCCCAAAACCTTCCAAATATTTCCAAACATTTTCTAAATCAATCCTAACCACCCATTGATCCTAGTCACCCATTGGACACAATTTGACCAAATTGACCAATTTTGACCAAAATCCCAATTTTACTCCTGAAGGCACAAATCCTCCAAATTTATCCCAATTTTCACCAAATTGATTCAATTTTGACCAAAATCCCAATTTTACTCCTGAAGGCCCAAATCCTCCAAATTTATCCCAATTTCCACCAAACTGATTCCAAAATTCCCCAATTTCAAACCCAAATCAAATTTCATCATGTCCCAACCCAATTGAAACCAAATTCTAGCCCAATTGAACTCAATATGTAGATTTAACAAATCAATTTGGTGGAAATTGGGGAACTTTGGAAATAATTTGGCGGACCTAGTTTTATTTCTATTTATTTATTTTATTTCAAATTAATGAGTTTATTTTTTTAATTTTGTTTAATCAAGAAAAAAATCGGATAAGAAGATCAGGTGAGGTCAGCCCCACGATGCTCTAGAGATGTTTGTGCATCTAGTTTGAGCCACTCGTGAAGTCTGTGGACTCTGTTTCAGCAAGTGTTCCCGTCACGTGGCTTGGTCCGGTGGCGGGCCCATAATAAATCCAGTACGATTATTTTGATTCACACAAATGGAGTTACGCCTACTTTCCGTTGTAAAGTGAATTGTAATTTCTCTTAAATTACCATTTTTGTCGGTGAATATAATGCTTTTAAGAAGTTTATAAATTAGTGCCAATTATAGATTTTTTTTGTTAAATATATGTTTCAACTTTTTAATTATTTGAAGGAAATGTTCGCACGATACAAACAATTTCACCGTCTGTAGCGGTATTGACAGTTATTGGTAATTGTTGAAATTCTTGATTACATTGCAGGTTAAGAAACTGGGAAATCATCCTAATTTTTTTATTTATAAGAATACCAAGATAATATAATATAATTAACAGATAATACGAAAGCCCTAGTCAGTAATCATCCTCTGAGCTGCACTGCATTTATTATCAAGAAAATTATAAAAAAATTAATAAAAAGTAAATTTTAAAGTAGGATTATAAAGACATAAAAAAATCACTCCTATTTATTTAGGCAAAGAACAAGGAAGATGGGTTTCATTACTGAATTTCATCATATTTTGAAGGTGCCTACTTAACTGACGATCTCTTTGTACTTGATTTTATGCTAAATAATTTCTTTAATCGAAGGCTACTCTGTTCTTATTTTTCATTCTGTTCATAGAAATTTAATAGCTTTCCTTGCATTAGTTGTCTGATTAGTCGTGCAAAACTGTTCTCCTGGTTCAAAAGGGAAGCTTGCAAGAAGAATCAGATTTTTTTTTTATTGTATAGTTTTGGGGAGAACATTATTTCAAGGTTATGATGCTTTTACGAGGATTAGGTCATCATTTTCCCTGTTATCGTTTTCCCTCACTAATTTGCTGAGCGGATAAGAACCCATTCATGGGGACTCAACTTGGATCGTACCATCACTTTCTATGTTTATCAAAACGAAAGTAACTATCTTGGAGAGAACTTACGGTTTGTTCCAACACATGTATTGTTGATTGTTCCCTTTCAATTTTATAGATTCATTTCTACTCTATTTTCTCTCTTTTTGTGGTATTTTGTTGGGTTGGTCTATACTTGGGGCTCTGATTTATGTATCCAGTCCATTGAGCTGGGGTTCAGAATCTGAAATGCATATTCTTAGGCATTCATAACCTTGTTTGCGTTGATTTTGTGGATACTCCGGTGATTGGATTGCATAAGATATGTCATCAAAGCCAAACAAGGAGAGCTGTTCCAGGGGCAGCTCAGCCCGTTCCAAACATACCGCTAGGGTTTTTGCTCAGACATCCTTAGACGCCAAGCTCCATGCTGAGTTCGAGGAATCAGGCCAGCCCTTTGATTACTCCATATCAATGGGTGCTGCGAACCTTTCAACAAGTGGCGAGGGTGGAGAGAGCAGTGGCATCCCATCTTCTTCAGTTTCCGCCTATCTCCAACGAATGCAGAGAGGGCAGTGCATTCAACCATTTGGGTGCATGGTAGCAGTTGATGACCAAACCTTTGTGGTCATCGCATACAGTGAGAATGCCCCCGAGATGCTTGATTTGACCCCCCATGCAGTCCCCAGCATTGAACAGCGGGATGCTTTAACAATTGGGATGGATGCCCGCTCTCTTTTTAGGTCCCTTAGCTTTATTGCGTTGCAGAAAGCTGCAAGCTTTGCTGATGTCAATCTCCTTAATCCCATACTAGTGCATTGCAGAAACTCCGGGAAGCCCTTTTATGCAATTCTACACAGGATTAATGAAGGATTAGTTATAGAGTTGGAGCCTGTTAATCCAACAGATGTACCAGTGACTGCTGCTGGGGCGCTTAAATCATATAAACTAGCTGCAAAGGCCATTTCAAGGTTGCAATCTTTGCCTAGTGGGAGCATATCTCTTATGTGTGATGTCTTGGTTCGGGAAGTGAATGAACTCACAGGCTATGATAGGGTGATGGTTTACAAGTTCCATGAAGATGAGCATGGTGAAGTTATTGCTGAGTGCCACCGGCCTGATTTGGAGCCTTATCTTGGTTTGCATTACCCGGCCACTGATATACCACAGGCTTCAAGATTTCTGTTCATGAAGAATAAAGTTAGGATGATATGTGATTGCTCTGCTCAGCCTGTCAAAGTCATACAGGATCATAGGTTTGCTCAGCCTATGAGCCTATGTGGCTCCACCTTGAGAGCTCCTCATGGCTGTCATGCTCAGTACATGGCTAACATGGGGTCAATTGCCTCTCTCGTGCTATCCATTACAATCAATGATGATGACGATGATGACGGTACGAGGGATAGTGATCAGCAGCCAAAGGGAAGGAAGCTTTGGGGATTGGTAGTTTGTCATCACACAAGTCCTAGATTTGTACCATTCCCACTTAGATATGCTTGTGAATTCTTGCTTCAAGTTTTTGGAATACAGCTGAACAAAGAAGTTGAGTTAGCTGCTCAAACAAAGGAGAAGCATATACTTCAGACACAGATTGTTATATGTGACATGATTCTTAGAGATTCTCCAATCAGTATTTTCACACAGTCGCCTAATGTAATGGATCTTGTTAAGTGTGAAGGCGCTGCCCTTTATTATCGTGAGCAGTTTTGGCTACTTGGAACAACCCCTACTGAAGTTCAGATAAAAGATATCATTGCTTGGCTTCAAGAGTGCCATGATGGATCTACAGGATTAAGCACAGACAGCTTGACAGAAGCAGGTTATCCTGGTGCTGATGCCCTTGGAGATTCTGTTTGTGGAATGGCAGCAATTAAAATCACTTCTTCTGATTTCATATTTTGGTTTAGACCACATACCGCCAAGGAAATCAAATGGGGAGGAGCCAAGGATGAACCTGCTGACAAAGAAAATGAATTTGGGAAAATGCATCCCAGGGCTTCTTTTAAAGCTTTTCTGGAGGTGGTAAAAAATCGAAGCCTTCCATGGGAAGATGTTGAGATGGATGCAATTCATTCGTTGCAGCTTATATTTCGTGGCTTGCTCCAAAATGAGATTGTAGCTGTTGAATCAAAGTCCATAGTGCAGGCGGAAACTTATGCTAAACGGAAAATTCAAGGTTTGGAGGAGCTTCGTACTGTTACTACTGAAATGGTTCGTCTCATTGAGACTGCGACAGTGCCAATTCTAGCTGTTGATTCTTTGGGGACCTTGAATGGATGGAATACAAAGGCAGCTGAGCTTACAGGGTTGTCTGCCGAAGAGGCTATTGGAATGCCTTTTATCAACCTTGTTGAGGATGAAACTTCAGATGCGGCAAAGAATGTATTTAGCTTAGCATTGCAAGGTAAATTTTTATCCTGTTGTAATTTTTATGTTTTTATTATCTATGGTTTAGTTCATTTGTAAGAAAAATTGCTTTTTGTTTTTATGAGCACATTCAGCACTTCTACTGTTACTGACAGGGAAAGAAGAAAAGAATGTAGAAATTAAACTTAAAACGTTCGGCCCTAAACAAAAAAATGGACCTGTTATCTTAGTAGTCAATGCTTGTTGTAGCCATGACCTGAATGATATTGTGGTGGGAGTTTGTTTTATTGGTCAAGATATGACACAGCATAAAATGGTCATGGATAAGTATACTCGTATTCAAGGTGATTATACTGCAATAATCCGAAATCCAAGTGCTCTCATTCCACCAATATTCATGATTGATGCATATGGTTGCTGCTCTGAATGGAATGCTTCTATGCAAGAAATTTCTGGTTTGAAGAGAGAGGATGCCATAGGTAAAATGCTCATAGGGGAGGTTTTTACTCTTCAGAGTTTTGGCTGTAGAGTCAAAGATCATGACACCTTAACGAAGCTTAGGATTGTGCTTAATCGGGCCATTGCGGGGCATGACATGGAGAAATTTCTCTTTGGGCTCTATAATACGAATGACAAGTATGTGGAAGCATTGCTATCTGCAAACAAGAAAACAGATGCTGAAGAGAAGGTTACAGGAGTGTTGTGCTTTTTGCACGTGGCCAGTCCAGAGCTCCAGCATGCTTTGCAGGCTCAAAGAATGTCTGAACATGCTGCAATGAACAGTCTAAAAGAGTTGGCTCACCTTCGCCAGGAAATTCGGAATCCCCTAAGAGGAATTGTATTTACACGCAATTTGATGGAGGCGTCGGAGCTAACTGAGCAGCAGCAGAAGCTTATTAGGACAAGCGCCCTGTGTCATGAGCAGTTGGAAAAGATCTTAGATGATACGAACTTGGAAAACATTGAACAATGGTATGTAATGTTTATTATAACTATGTTACATTGCAATACATTTTTTCTTAATATTGCAAAAATTAGGACTGAGACGTGTAGTTGGAAGAACAAAAATCACAAAAAGTAACATACACCGTAATGCTTTTATTATAAATTTTTCTTTTTTGTTGGAAGACTCGGGCTTATTGTATAAAAAATGATCTTAATTTATTAGAATTAAATGAAAATATGACACTAAATAGGATGCAATGGAGAAAAAGGGTTCATGTAGCCGACCCCACGTAGTGGGATTAAGGCTTTGTTGTTGTTGTAGTTAATGATATCTTGATACTTTAATAGCATTGTCATTTGCATGAGTTGATGCAATTCTCAAAGTCCACAATTATTAGAAACATTAGTTGTGTGGGCTCAAATAAACAAACTGAAACTTGATTGTTATTTTGGTAGTTTAGTGCTTTTTTAATGCGAATTTAGTTTCACTTTTTCATCTTGAAGTAAAATATGCTCTAACTTAACCTTGTTATAAGATTTCGTGTGTATTGAAGATCAAAGTTTACCATTTCCCTGGGTTAAATTTTTCTATATTGTTGTTGTTGTTTTTGTTAAACTCTGTCAATGCACTAGTTTATGATTTTTGGGCTCTGCTGGCTCTTTGCTTCAGGTAATGATATCCAGGTGGTTATCTTTGTCCAGCATGGGCAAATACCTGCAAATAAAGGTCCTCCCTAAAATAAATTTTAATTCTATGGATATGAAGTTTTTTTAATCGTTTTGGATGATGGGTGTGGGGCTTGAAGCATTATGGGTGAGACAATTTCTTTCTTCAGGAGAGAGGATTATTACTTGGTTGTTTCCTTTTTCTTATTCTTTCCTTTAGTTAATGATTGATCGACAAGTGTCATTGACGCTGTATAGATTTGTGACCTACCTGATTGCATTATATGAATAGTATATGATTTTTGTTTTTCTTTCTTATAGTTGGTTATTAAGAATGTTTGACTATAAATTTATTTCTATTACTTTATATTCATCTTGTTTATTAGTATTTTTTTTTTTTGCTACGTAGCCTGTTTTTTTGTGAGCATTGAATTTTTATTATTGCATTTGTTGCATTAAATTTTGTTATCTCTTCTAAAAAATCTATAAACTAGGCATCTACTCTATTTTCATTTTACTAATGCTACTTTGCTTATTATAATTAGATTAGAGGCCTTGGACTCGAAATCACCCTGCAAAAACAGTAAATTTCAATACTTGGTTTCTCAAGTTCTCATAGAGCACATACCATATATTCCATTTGATGTGCATTATTAAAAAAAAAATGAATATTGGGGCACACAACTATTCTGAAGGCATAATATATACTGGTTTATGGCAACATGTTATTTAACTTTCAAAAAGCATTGCTGGATGCATATTTATTATGGGTAAATAGGATATAATGATCCGACATAGATTGAATAATTATAGCTTGTTTATCATTATCTTTTATTTATGTTATTACAAATGCTATCTTGGCGTAAAGGCATGATTTTCTTGCTTCTCAATGATTTTGCATTACTTTTTCTTGAATGACGAGATAAAATTTAATTATTGAAGGTTACGTTTTGTGCTTCAAAAATTTCGACGCACCCAGACTCTCACATTTGTTTGTTGAGAGAGCTTTAAGGGTCAATTTTTCAGAAGGCAAATGGATTATTAGATAAGATACTACCCAGAGATTTCGCCCTCATATTGCGAAACTTTTTGATGTGGGGTTCGAGGTTTCTTATAGGCTGCAACACTTGTTTAATTACCCTCTATGATAACAGGAGAGAACTTTTGATTAAGGCTAGTAATTTAGAGTTGAATATTTAACATATAGTAACATCAAACAAACAGTTTAAACTCTAAATTGTAAAATTTGTTACTTTGAGCTTAAAGTAGATGGTGATGGAAACAATGAAAAACCTAATCAAGATTTAATGGTTTCGTCTCCGATTCAACGTGGTCCCTAATCTAATTAGTCAGAGGTAGTCGATCTAATTTCACAGATGAATCATTGTCAGTAATTATGAGTTGCATCGTCTAAGGGATCCTTGTAGTTATTGGTTGGATGTTTGTCTAAGGGGATAATTTTAAGTCGACCTTAACTAACATAAGGTTTTCATAACAATCAATTATACTGTTATGATTAATAAGTTGAAGGACAGAAGGTAGTTGGGGAATATATGGACTGCAGTTGTAATCGGAAAATAATGATATCATTAGCAACAACCATTCTGTCAGAGGACTCTAGTTGTAACCATTTTTCAAGGAGCCTTTGGGCCAAACTAGACGTACAAAGGACTCGAGTCACGCCAATACTAGGGGGAAATTATTTTGAGTGAGAATATAATAACACATTCGATTTGGCTTTAAGCTCTTTTGTGAGCTAAAATATATAAAAAATTTGTCAGTCTTGACAAATTATTTCGGATGGTGGTATAGTTTGCTTTAAGTTTTAAAGCCATTAATTTTTACTTGGTATTGATTTGAAAGCTTAGTTTGAATATTGGTTTGAAATTAACTATTTTGGTTGTCAACACAGCCATCATAGAGGATGTGAACATTTAAAACTTTTATACTTGAATTTCATTTAAATTTGTTAGTTTGAGCATTTTAGGATACAAGACATGTCGATTCCACTTCTAATAAGGATGAGGATCAGATTATGTGATTTGGACTTGCAAATTTATATCTTATGATTTGAATATTTATTTTGAAATTGCTAGACTCGTCAGCTCCAGTTCTCGCGAGGAGGAGGGTCGGACTATTTTGGTGGGACTTACAATCTTTCCTTATAGATAGGGCAACCTGATGGATTAATTTTCAATATATGAATTATTTGACTGTAAGTTTAGCCCTAACTCGTGCATCATTCCTAAGTTATTCGTTAAAACATTTGGTATTTTAGCGGTAGCCCATGAGGTTTATAATTTTGGATGATTAGACATCTTTATTCTTGTATCCATAGCATGCATTTGTATGTATCTTGATACACATACATGATTAATTATCTAGGGTTTTATGCTCTTTAAAATATAATAGCACACGATATTTTCATAAGATGCAATCGCACTCATTATAAAATATTTGCATGCTTTAAATACATTGTACCTAGAAATCATTTTAAATATAAAACTTAAAAATTATATAACTTTTCTTAGTTAAATTAATGCATCGATGCATACAAACATCAACTTTTTAGCTTTTTATATACCCCATTTTGTACGTTTGTAAAAATGTTCCGAATTCGGTGGTAAACTTTTAAATTTCAAAATTCACATATTTGAATTATTTTTGAACCCTAGAAGACTAAATTTGAAATCCCAAAATTTTAAAGTTTGAAAGATTCTAAATTTTAAAGCTCAAAATTTTAAATATTTTAAGTATGACGAGCCCAAATTTCTAAAGCATAGAATATAAAGTATATTAATTTTTTTGTAATTATTTTAAAAGTTTGAAAGCCTAAGATTTGAAGTTATTTAGAAGTCTATATCAATATAAAATTTGACAGCCTCTCGACATCAAACCACATTAGGAGGCATCAGAAGAATGTCAGTCTTCCAAACTATCTTAAAGGACTCACTGGCCAGTGTCTTGAGACACTTTGGTTAGAGAGCAAAAATATTTATTTAAACCGACGGTCTTAAAAGTCACTATAGGTTTTCAATGTTCCTGCAAAAATGGTCAAATCTCTAGTTTACTCAAAGGATGGTTACTCAAGTTTTCTTGAATAGACATTTTAAAAGCAAAATTGGCCTATTAGCCAATTGTTATACCTTCTCGAAGTGATAGGTGATCTACGACAACTAATGGCTTGAAAAGTTGTGGTGAAGCAAGTTGGCCGAATCACACAAGTATATGTTGCAATTAATGATGCGGTTAAAGTGTACCGCATATGGATCCCACGAGAAAAGTACTAGGAGTTATTCTGGAGGGCAAATCTCTCGTTTATTACATTTTAAACCTAGTTTAGAGTGATTACACAAAGTTGTAGTTTAGTAGAATCTTATTCAAAGCTAAAAAGAAAGATAATAGGTTTGGAAAAGAGAAAAAAAGGCAAATAAATTTTACGATTCTTCAAGGTATGTGAGGCTTGCGCCCTTGTAATTTCGGTGATATGGTGGTTCGTGATTTTTCTAGACTTTCCCCTATGCGACAGTTGTCAACAACAATAGAAAGTTCTACTTATGTCTATGCCTAGATCAAAAGAAGGCTAGAATCCATATATTTGAGGCTTCGTCAATCCCCATAGCATCCCGCAGATTTATTCTGACCCCCTTTGTAAAATCCAGATAACATATGTCTATTGTTATTCGGATGTTGTGATTAACAATTTCGTTTCTTTGTGCAACAGGCATGAGTCATAAATCATGAAATATGTTAACATCATAATAGGCCAAATCAGGTGTAAATAAAAATGTTTAGTTTACACAACTATGAAAAAACGATGATTCCTCCGAAAAATGATATAAGGAAAGAAATCATTCGAGAAAATCACAAAAATCACATACCATAAATCACAGAGGTTCGAAACGAAAGTTAGCTACGCATGTTGGAAAGAACGTAGGAAAAACATTTCATTGAAATAATAATTGTAAGTAACAACTGAAAGTAAAAACTTACAATACAATTTGTTCCTTCTTCCAAAGCATCTAACTCGTTTCTCATACAATCACCCTCTAAGAATATGTAAGAAAAATACAAAGTAAAATGCGGAAAAACCCCCTTGGTGAGGATTTATTGCTAAACTAATTTCCTGCTCTGTTGGCGTTCTCATGCCAAAAGGTGGCTTGGTCACGCAAGCATTCTAAATCAGGCGACATGGTCACGCCGATTCCTTTGTGGTCACGCTGCCTCTCTGCAATTCTGGCATGGTCACACCAGAATGTGGCATGCTCACGCCGCTGTTGTCGATAACTTGGCGTGGTTATGCCGCTTCCAGGGGTGGTCACGCCGCTTTAGGCTATTTTTTGGTTTGTTTCTCTCGTTCCAAAATGAATGTATCTGACACCTATACTATGCATAGCAACAACAAAAAACCTTCTTCAATTATAAGTCTGTGATAAATTAGTAAAAAGAATCAGCAATATGCAGGGTAAAAAGTAGGTTAAATTACGTAAAATTGATTCATGTCAATACCCTCAAACTTATTCATTAATCGCCCTTATATAATTTAATAGCTCACTTGGGGCCTCATGAGAAAAATAGAGGCTTCTTTAAGTTTCTAACCATTTAGCTTGTTTATTGAAGTTAAATAAAAATATTTAAATGTCATTTCAAGATCAACTATTCCTAATAATTAATAACTTGATCTTTTCATTAATTCCCTTTGTTCTGCCCTTAGAAAATCCCAAAATTTCATATATTGGTTATATTTAAATTATTTTCACTAACCTCAGATATTTTTGTAGCCATTTATGTGGAACTTACCAATCTAATATTTTTTAACTTTTTCTAGACGATAACCCTAAAAGAGTTTCATTAAAAAATCATGAAAAAACATTATCATTTAATTTCTACTGAATGTCATTTTGTTTTTTTTTTCTTTGAATTTATTGTGCCAATCTCAAACATTTTCTCTGGATTTTTTTACTTTTTGATTTTCTTTTTCTTCTTTCTCTTTTTTTTCTTTTCTTTTTCTTTTTCTATTAAGAATTATTATATCTGATCGACAACATTTTTTTTTCTTAATTTAAATTTGATGGAAAGTTTAGTGTTCCTTAATCAATTAACCTAGAAATTTATTTGTTTAAAGTCACACATTTATGTTATCTTTTAAATTTTAAATTAAGAAAACATTAAATTGGTTAAAAAAATTGAAAAGACATAAAATATCTTTAGTTTGTTACTTAATATTTTAATCACATATTCTTAAATAATCTTGAAATTTCATTAAGCATAGTCCGAAGTAGTTTAAGTTCTTACCCCTTATTCTTAAATCATTGATGTTAATATTTCCTAAATGACATTAATTCCTTTTTTAAAAGTACTTTTGATAACTGGTTGAATAAATTAGAATTCCTAGCCGTTATCTTATTAACATTTAATTTTTTACTAAGTTATGTGAATTACTTTCAGTTTTGTAAAAATCTATAAATTTCCCCCATATTTACTTTTTTCCAAATCATCAGTGACATACAGTAGTAGTAAACTAGATAAAATTAAGAAAGTGCAAGAAAAGTAAATGCAGCAATAGTCACATTAATCTTAGAAACTATTGTACAAAAAATAACAGATATGAAACATAATAGTGTATTAGCAAGAAAAAAAGTAAGAAAACATTGCAAAATAAAAAATCCACCATATATATAAGTCAAAACATGTACAGTACAACGTGCCATAGGTAATCAGTAGGGACAACAACACGTAAGAAAACTCAGGCATACTTCAGCAGACAGACAACAATTTAGTAGCCCTTCCAAGAGAACAAGTCATGTAAAATCAACAATGACAATAACACAGATACAGACACATGATACAAAACACTCAACAATGCAATAGTCGCCCAAGCCACTGACATGACCTTCCTGACCACACTCCTTTGACACAAAGGGTGCATGCACATGATAATGTCGGATTCGCCTAATCACTGTCGGTCTCCTCCATATTGTCCTCTGAAACATAGAGCTTGAAGGGTGGCGCATTTGAAAATGTCACTAACTGGAGCAATCTCTGTACCTTCTAAATGCAATGATGCATGTACCCATACTGTTGTTGATGCTGGCTTGCATAATGCTGCATCTGCATGTGTGCTGCATAATGATGTGTCTACATGTGCACGTCTTAGATTTCTTGAGATATATCCTTCAAACACCTCATCACCTCGGTATTTGAAGAGTTCGGTCGTGATGCGTTACGACGCCTAGAGGAGCTCTCTCCCCTTTCACGGGATGAATGTCGTGCAGAGCAATTAAAAGAAAAGGTGGTCTTGGTGATCGCCTTCAGCAGCGCAAGTAACTCATCTCCACTCCCTCCTACAACCCCCTCTATTGCATAAGGCAAAAATAACACAGGGGTGTCCTAATCCTTAGTGGTATGGTCACTGACGATGTGCATGATGACTGGTGGAGTATCATTCATATATCTATGCGCCTACTGACATTCGTCAATTTTTTGTGATTTCACCTATATTTCACTTTACATTTTACCTGTTATTTTATATTTATTTATTATAGATTTACACTTGGCAAAGTTTTTTGCTTATGTTGTGCAGGTTATTGGTGTTGGATACGAGTATTTAAGAATGAGAAAAATCAATGTAAAAGCAACCTGAAGCGGCGTGACACGCCTAAGTGATTAATAGCAGTGGCGTGGCAACACCTGGATTTGATGTGCCCACACCAGAAATTCAAACCTGTGGCATGACCACGAAGGGATCGGGCGTGACCAAGCCACCTGATTAAGAAGCCTAGCATGACCTACCTTTTTGCGTGACAACGATAATGGAGTGGGAAATCATTTTGGAAAGAATTTTCCTCGCCAAATTTGTGGATTATGATATAAGAATGTTTTCTAGGGCTTCTTGAGAAGAAGGAGAGATCTGGGATGGCTGGAGGTAGAGAATAAGAGAGATTTTGAGTGCTCCTTTAGGTTTTCTTCCTCTCCTTGGGTTGAAATCCTTAAGGGTTGAGTAATCTACTTTGAGTTTTTGTGAGTTTGAGAGTGTTTTTGTATAAGAGTTAGAGTTGCTGCTCTTGTGGAGAGGATAAGCCCTTATTATAGGTTTAACTTTATTTTGTATCTTGCAATGATCTGTATGGATTTCTTGTTTTTGGTTTTCTCAACAATGCGTGACTAACTTATTTTTTCATGTCTGTGCGATGCAGAGGTAGTTGTCTTTATCGTGATTTTTCGAGATGTTTTTTTTGCAACGCAGAGGTAGTTGTCTTTATCGTGATTTTTCGAGATATTTTTTTTGCAACATCTTTCGTGCTTTTATAACTACTATAAGAGTGGTTATAAAAGTGGATCTAATAAAACATCGTTTGAGAAGAAGAGATCGTCGTGATTGTAAAGATTGTAAAGTTATTCCAAGTGAAAATTTAAATACCCAACATCGTTTATTAGTTTTAGATTTTAAGATTAAGAGTTGTAAAATAAAAAATACTAGGACTCATCATTGCAGAATTAGATGGAGAAACTTAAAAGACATAAATAAAATTATTTTGAGTAAAATTCAGGATTTCAAATTTTGGGATATTCATGAAGAAGCAAATGTGATGTGGGATAAAGTAACAAACGCTATTAAACATGTAGCAAAAGATGTTCTTGGAGAATCAAAGGGAAAAATATTTACAAATAAAAATAGTTGGTGGTGGAATAATAATGTGCAAGAAAAGATAAAATATAAGAAGTTATGTTATAAAAATTGGTTTAAATGTAAAAGCT
>NW_018231327.1:17232-26889 GCF_001263595.1 Phalaenopsis equestris | reverse complement strand
CTTCAAACACCTCATCACCTCGGTATTTGAAGAGTTCGGTCGTGATGCGTTACGACGCCTAGAGGAGCTCTCTCCCCTTTCACGGGATGAATGTCGTGCAGAGCAATTAAAAGAAAAGGTGGTCTTGGTGATCGCCTTCAGCAGCGCAAGTAACTCATCTCCACTCCCTCCTACAACCCCCTCTATTGCATAAGGCAAAAATAACACAGGGGTGTCCTAATCCTTAGTGGTATGGTCACTGACGATGTGCATGATGACTGGTGGAGTATCATTCATATATCTATGCGCCTACTGACATTCGTCAATTTTTTGTGATTTCACCTATATTTCACTTTACATTTTACCTGTTATTTTATATTTATTTATTATAGATTTACACTTGGCAAAGTTTTTTGCTTATGTTGTGCAGGTTATTGGTGTTGGATACGAGTATTTAAGAATGAGAAAAATCAATGTAAAAGCAACCTGAAGCGGCGTGACACGCCTAAGTGATTAATAGCAGTGGCGTGGCAACACCTGGATCTGATGTGCCCACACCAAAAATTCAAACCTGTGGCATGACCACGAAGGGATCGGGCGTGACCAAGCCACCTGATTAAGAAGCCTAGCATGACCTACCTTTTTGCGTGACAACGATAATGGAGTGGGAAATCATTTTGGAAAGAATTTTCCTCGCCAAATTTGTGGATTATGATATAAGAATGTTTTCTAGGGCTTCTTGAGAAGAAGGAGAGATCTGGGATGGCTGGAGGTAGAGAATAAGAGAGATTTTGAGTGCTCCTTTAGGTTTTCTTCCTCTCCTTGGGTTGAAATCCTTAAGGGTTGAGTAATCTACTTTGAGTTTTTGTGAGTTTGAGAGTGTTTTTGTATAAGAGTTAGAGTTGCTGCTCTTGTGGAGAGGATAAGCCCTTATTATAGGTTTAACTTTATTTTGTATCTTGCAATGATCTGTATGGATTTCTTGTTTTTGGTTTTCTCAACAATGCGTGACTAACTTATTTTTTCATGTCTGTGCGATGCAGAGGTAGTTGTCTTTATCGTGATTTTTCGAGATGTTTTTTTTGCAACATCTTTCGTGCTTTTATGGTTTATGTTGGTTAACCTCCAAATTTCGTTCACTCTCAATCTCGCCAACTAGGGTGTTAGAATCTTTTGTAAAGCTCTAACTTCTAACAGTTGTGTAGTGGAAACGAAATGATTAACCATAGAATCCTGAGAGGATATACATATTCTAGTACGATTTTGTAACATTTTCTGCAGATTCGAACATTTCTGCAGATTGTCATGGGGATTGAGGGAGCCTCAACTTCATGGATTTTAATCTTCTTTTGTCCTAGACATAGGTATAAGAAGATCTTTCAATCCCCTATTGACAACTATCACGTAGGAAAATATTTAGAAACACTATGATCCACCATGATCCTCGAGTCACAGAGGTACGAGTCTCATCACTCTTGAAGAACTTTCGAGATTTTCTCCATTTTTTTGTTTTCTATTACTGCGTTCTGATCTGCTTTTGTTAGAATTTTTGGACTTAAATCTCTTTTGCAAACACTCACAATATTAGTAAATTAGAGATTTTTCTGCAGGAATAATTGTTAAACTTTTTATTGTGGAATCGATATGTGAACTCTTAAGCCACATATTACTTGACACGCATACTTGCGTTGTTCGACTTATTTTATGATAAGTTGTGGCGTCGTTGCCAGATAAAGGAATTATAGCGATAAAAGCCATGCGTAAATAGGGTGTTATCTTATCATCGATATCACCCATTAATAATTTGATTTTATGTTCCTCATCTTATTGTTGTTTACATTTCATACTTAGGTTCCACCAACGAGTGATATACTTCCACTGACTCACCCTTCCTTCTTTTCTTTAGAGCGAGATCCCAAATAGTTATTTTCTTTGCAACGCTAGCAAATCTCTTAACAAACATTGTTTTGAGCTTTGCGAATGTTTAAGTAGAATCATTATGCAACTTTGCATATCATTTAAAAACAATTCCTGTCAGACTATGAACCGACATAATAAAAATGCATATGCCTCAAGTGTTATCGCATGAGGCTTTGAGCTGGGCTAGATGTTGCTTAGGATTATTATTCTCGTTGAAAGTATTAAACTCGGTACTAAATATCCCAATGATGATAATCGTTTTGCTGAATTTTCATTTGCCACAGTTATAATAGATCTTCCGTACTTTTTCCTCATTAATTCTTTTTCATGGGGCCTCAACCTCCATATATGTTTTTGCCATTTCATTGGGACTTTTCAACTGCAAATTTCTGGACAATTTGTCTGAGTGTCACGCTCTGATGTTCATTGAGCAAGACATGCCTGAGCTGATTGCAATGATTATTGAAGGCAATCTTTTAGATAATTTTTTGTTTACCCAATTATAACAAGTCTTCCGTACTTCTCTTTCATCATACCCTTCTCCTTTGAAACTCTTAGAACATTGTACACTCGGGTAGACAATACTTTCGGTTTCTTCTTTTCTTCAATAAGTGGCTGACGTGGTTGATTCCAAAAATATTGTTTTATGTTGCTAGAGTTCCTCTTTACCCATTTCAAATTTTCAGATGTTTGTAGGTGAAAACACTTGTTTCTTGCTTCAAATTTAATGGAATCTTCGGTTGCTCAAATAATAAGTTTAGAGCTTGGAACTCAACGCTTTTCCTCCTTTGCCTTTGAGCCAGTTTTCCTTAAAATGATAAAGCTTTAGCATAATGTCTTCTAGGTCTAAAAGGCTTAGTGGATATCATAGAAGTTTTGACAGGCAAAAAAGAATCCTTGTGCTCTATGATAGTTCGTTTTAGGGATGAAGCTTTAGGGTTAGCCAACTTTTTGAATACAAAGACTCTCTTGCAAGGAGCATCTACAATAATAGTTTTGGTCTCAGTGGCGTCATTCTAAGCACGGGCTAGTGGGCACGACGTACATAATATTCAGTGACATGACGTCTCATGGGATGTCTCAAGCAGACACTTCATGGACAAGAATGATAATGACCATGTCGGGTTCAACGGGAAACTTCGAACTACCAATAAACGTATGCTCGCTCTAGTATTCCCAGTATTAATAATAGCGTTAGCTAGGTGAATGTTAACTTTAGGTTCGGGTTTCACAATGAATAGAGTATTTTGAAGATTCATTGAACATAAATGAAAGTTGGTGATCAGTTAATCAGCAACTTAGTATTGTACCCCACCCTTTCAAAATGCAAAGACGGAATAGCACTTATATTGACTATTTTTTAGCATATCAAATTTTGATTTTGTTATTATAGGCTTGTTGCCGTTATAACACAATTATGACTAGCTAAAGACTGAAAGAGAAACCTTCCCCAACAGAGTCACCATAAATTTGTGGGCTACAAGACATTCACATTTGTTTGTTAAGAGAGCTTTAAGGGTCAAATTTTTAGAAGATTGATGGAATAGTAGATAAGATACTATCTAGAGATTTCACTTTCATTTTTTGAGGAGTTTATGATCCGATGTTTGAAGTTTTCCATAATCGCAAGTTCATATGGTTAATTACCCCTCCTGATAATAGGAGTGCACTTTTGATTAAGACTAATTATTTAGAGTTGATTATTTAATATAGTAGCTGCAAACAACAACAAACCTTTATCCTACTAAGTGGGGTCGGGTACATGAATCATTTTTTTCCAATGCATCTTATGGAGTCATATTTTCATTTAATTCTAATAAATTAAGATTATTTTTTATACAATATGCCCAAGTTTTTCTAGGACAACCCTTGCCTTTCTTAACATAAATTGAATATAAAGCATCTACTCTTCTAATCAGGTCATCAGATGGTTGACGTTTAATTTGACCAAACCATATAAAATGATTCTCTCTAATTTTATCCACCACTGGAGCTACACCAACCCTATCATGGATATATTCATTTTGCATTTTGTTTCTAAGTGTAAAACCACTCATCCACCTAAGCATTCTTATTTCGGCATCACTTAACTTAGTTTAATGCTTCTCTTTTAAAGACATTCAGCACCATAGAGTGTTTCCTTTTAGTCTAAGTAGTACTTTTCTATAACACAATAGGCCTAAAACATTCCTCCACTTCAACCAACCAACTTGAATTCTACTAATAACATCCTCATCTTTATCACCATCACTTTGAACAACAGACCTGAGATATCTATAATGTTCACAACTTTTGATAATTTGAACACCCATAGTTACAACTCTGTCACTAGAGCTACTACTACTAAAATTACATTCCATGTATTTATCTTTAGTTCTACTCAAACGGAGGCCTTTAGACTCCATTGTAGATCGTGATCAGTTTTAATAGTAGCGAACATATGGCTTAAATTGTAAAATTTATTAATATGAGCTTAAAGCAGATGATGGCGGACATGATATCGAACCCGATCAAGATCTCATGGTTCATCATCCCGGTTCATTATAGAGCGTGATCTATTTAGTGAGAGGAAGTAGTCGACCCAATTGGACTGAAGAATTCCTTGTCAGCAATCATCTGTTGCGTCCTCTAATGTATCTTTGTAGTTTTGAGGTGGATGTTTATCAACGAGAATAAATTTAAAGCGATCTTAGCTAACAGAAGGCTCTGTGCCAATCAATTATATTTTTATGGCTCACAACTCAAAGGATAGACAATCATTGGAGAACATACAGGCTGCAGTTGTAACCTTGATATAATTGTGCTATTTGACAGCGACCATCTAGTCAGGGAGCTATGATCGTAACTGATATTTAGGGAAGCCTTTGGGACAAACCATTGTGACAGATGATTTGGGTCACATTCTTACTGTTATGAAATTATTTTGAGTGTGAATATAATGATGCACTCAATGTGACATTAGCTCTTTTGTGAGATAGTCAGATAAAAACTATAATCCCCTCGACAAGCTATTGCAGAGGGTGGATGAAGTTTGTTTAAAGTCTTAAAGAGATTAATTTTAACTCAAGTGTTGATTTGAAAATTTAGTTTGAATGTTTGTTTGAAATTAACTTCTATTGATATTTTTAATCAACACGACATATTTGAAGTTCGTTTGAGTTTGTTAGTTTAAGTTTTTTAAGATATAAGTTATGTCGACTCAAATCTTAATAAGGTAGAAGATCAGACTAGGTGATCTGAACTTGCAAATTCTTATCTTCTTATTTGGACATTTATTTCAAAATTACTAGACTTGTTGACTTTAGTCCTTTCAAGAGGAATCAAACTGGTTGGGTGAGACTTACAATCTTGTTCTATAGGCAATGCAACACAATGGATTGATTTTCAAAATATGAGTTATTTGAGAACAAGTTTGACCTTAATTCATGCAGCATTCATGAGCTATTCACTAATGCACTTGGTATTTTAGTTGGAGCCTATGTGGGTTTATAGTTTTGGAGGATTGCACATATTTTATTATTGCATCTATACCATACATTTGTATGGGTCTTGATACACATGCATGATTGATTATTAGGCTTTTGTGCTCTTCAAAATATAATAGCTCACTTGACATAGTCAGGAGATGCAATTACACTCATTATGAAGTATTTGCATGCTTTAATTCAATTTACCAAGAAGTCATTTTAAAATGCACATATAAGGCATATGATTATATAAACTTAGTTTATTTAAATTAATACATCAATGCACGTAAAAGTTCACTTTTAAGCATTTTAACTACTGCCTTCTGCTCGCTTGTAAACATGTTGCAAAATCCACTTTTAATTTTCTAAATTCACATATTTGAATTATTTTTAAACCATAGGAGTCAAGTTTGAAAGCCCAAAATTTTAACTTTTTAAGACCCTGAGTGCTTAAATGTAAAGCTCAAAATTTTTAATACATTTAAGCTTAAGGAGCCTAAATTTCAAAAGTCTAGAATTTATAGTATTCTTAGAAACTCTAAGAGCCTACATTTCAAAGTACCAAATTGTCAAATATTTTAAATTTAAAATGATTCATATTTTCTTTTTTTTTAAAAATAATTTTATAACTGTGGAAGTCCATGGTTCTATTTTATTTACATATCCAAATCCATCACATTCCAACTAGGCTCCCTTTATGAGTCGGTTGAGGTGCGACAAGGGTGGACAATTTAGTTGGATAAGTTTATCAACCACTTGGTCCTAATTCACACCTCTCAGAATCGAACCAAAATTTTTTTATAAAATTTTGCATGTCGAATTGATCAATTCAATATACAACACTATGCATGAATTTTGAACGGATTGAGAGATAAAATTTTAAAGTTACGAGCTTAATTATCTTTAATTAAACCTAATTATTTCTAATGTCTCGTGCATACACTGTAGACAGCGCCTTTCTCTGCGATATTTATTGTTGGTTCGATCGAACTGTGTCTCCAAAGCCTTTGAAATTCCTCTCTTATCCTGATTTCCTTCTCACTGTTTCGATTTTGCTCGGCACAAGGGATCCAGATAGAGCACCGATCCTGACATTGTAGCCGCACGATCCTTGCGACCCGCAGAGGGTCACAAACTTTGATTCAGCGGTCCGAGAGGAAATCTTGTTTTACGAAGCTCACTTTAACGCTCATAGAAATGTTTCTTTCCTTTCTCACACTTTTCTTTTGTCATTTGCCTCGATTTTGTGCACTTCTTTATTTTCGGTCACTGTAACAAGTGTCGAACTTGTGTCAGAAGCGTCAAATTTGGTTTGTGTGCTTTTGTAAGGGTTTCAGCACGAAATTAGTGAACGGGAAGGGAGGAGTGATGTGTTATAGGAAGAGGGGAGAAGTTTAGGTGGATGGGAGAAATGTTGGGTTATGCTAAGAAGCATGCTTGAGGTATGTGTTGCCATTTAAGACATGTTTTGGGTTAATACACGTTACAAAACAATTTTGATGAAACCCCAAGTTGCTTAAGAATTTTCGCGCGCCGAGCGCGAGGTGAGCATGAGGAAACTCATCGTAAAGCTATCCAGTTAAGTAAGGTAATAATCTTGTACTAACTTAAGAAAAATAATATTCTATAGGTTTTATATGATTTTACATTTGACATGGATGCATTTAAAATTTTCTTGTAAATTGTGGATGAATTTCTGCATTGAATGTATGAATGCAAGTTGATTTCTTCTTACAATACATGGATGTTATTATGTTTTGTTCATGCTACGATACATATGACCATGATTATTTTAAAAGTTTCCTGCATGTATTCATTTTCTATGATTCATGCATGCATTATATGAAATGCTTATGAATGTTTGATACAGATAGTATGCTTTAAGAAATGTCATAAGGAATGTTATGGGTAGAGTATTAAATGAGCGCTTGCAGGTATGTTATGTAGGGATGTGATATTCCCTAACTCCTGATGTCCAAACAATGTCGAAATTTTGTGAACCTTTTTTATCAGGCAGTGACATAACATAAGGAATCATTGGTATCAACGGGGCTATTGATAACTACACTTTTGGGGGCCAACTCTCGTCGATTGTTAATATGACCTTTGAGACAGAACGACGACCCATGATTTGACAGGACATGAAAATAGTTGAGGCTTATAAATTTACTAATGACATTACTATGATGGCACTGCTATGATGACATTATTAAGATTATATTATTATGAACATGCTTATGAATATATGCTTATGACTATACATAGTTTATACAACCGCCATGATTTTCTGTGCTGTCTGCTTTCTTTTCATATTTTACATGATTCTACCATGTTGTAACTTGTGTGTAAATATGTACAGTTTAATACAAGCATACATATTGTCTCTCTTACATGTAAAATTTTATGTTAGCTTTGATTATTTTGTTACTCATTTGACGTTGTCTAATTTCAGGAAGGGGGAAGGAACATCGGGGCGAGTAGCTATGTATGAGTTGTACAACTTTTGTAATATATAGTTTTGGGAGCTTATATAGTTTGTGGGTACACACCTTTATTATGTTGGATTTAGTAGTTTTGTATAATTATATATTTTGATTATATTATTTTTCACGCTTCTGATTATGAATATGAATTAATTATGAAATGTAATGTATGACGTATGTTTGCAACAATTTAGCTAGAATAATTCATCACCATTGGGTCATGATTCTATAAATTTGGATGAATGTTGGTGAGAAATTAGTTTGTTCAAATTGTTCTCTTTTGCACCTCAGTCGACTCTTAAAAGAGGGGGGAAGATGGAGTGTGACAAAATCACCTGAAAATTTTGTAGCCTCTCGGCATCCACCTTTGTTAGAAGACACCGAGAGAATGTCAACCTTCCCAACTGTCTTAAAAGACTCCCTGGTCAGTGCTGCGAAATACTGAGGGCTGAAGAGCAAAACATGCATGTAAACCCATAATCTTAAAAGACACTATAAGCTTCAATGTATCTGAAAAAAAAGTCAAATCACAAGCAAGCATTTCCTCGAGCAGCACTTTTTTTGAATGGTGATTTATTCCCAAGGACGAGTATTCGTGATTGTCAGGACAAGCATTTTAAATCTATAATTTTATAAAACCTTTCAAATGAGTTTGCACTTCTTCCAAATGGTACTTAATTTCTAAGGGGGCTCAAGTGAACATTTTGAAAAAAATTGTCATATTGCCCCATTTTCTTACTTTCTTGAGTGAAGCGACGATATTTACGACGATCTACAATGACAACGATGAATAATGAAATAAACAATTACAACGATTTTTTTTTTCTTTTTTTTAATGAATTTTATGTAATATACAATCTTGATACTAATAATAAAAAAAAGAGAAATGCTAACCTTAGGGTATTAGTGGCTCGGGTATGTGTCTATAGGTGCTTGTGTTCAATTTTGTCTACCAACAAGGTGTCGGAAAGGGCGTGCGACCAAGATTGAGCAGCCTCGATTTCGGGTTAGGGCAGAGGGTGCAGCTTGGTTCAAGTTTGGGTGATTGGGCTCGAACGAATTAAGGGTAGAGGGGTTGTGGTTTCAGTTTAGTGCAAGAAGGATCACACCCGGGAGAAATGACTCAGGAGCAAGGAAGGCAAGAAGGATTGGGTCACGTATGAGGCAGTGTAGGGAGGGACAACGGAGTTGGAAATTTTTGCGGATAGGAGCTGTGCATCACAATCTTGGTGTTGATTTCCTAGCTAGCCTTTGACGCAGTTGTTTCGTAAGAATTGCGGTACGAAAGGGGAGACGAAGTAGGCGTGCGATTTTTCGATGGCGAGAAGAACTGTCAAGGCGTGGATTCTGACGCAGGGAGGGACGTTGTGCGAAGGAGTGGATGTCGTCTTCAGGCTAGGCATAGAGACTCTCGCATGCGGGGCTAGGGTAAAGCGGAAGAGAAAGTTGGGCGGCTTCCTGCTGCAAGAATGATGAGGGATTCTGAGGTCGTTATTCAGTACGATCCCGTTGTTGCTTTTTCTTCTAGTTTGTTATGGGTTTAATTTGTTCACCGTAATTAAGGAAGCGGGAAGAGATGCAATGCGTGTGGGCTTTGAATAGAAGCGGACAAAGTGGAGATGAGGGAGTAGCGACAAACAGGAAGAAGGAGAAGGAAGGCTAGGGGGTTTTGTGTGGTTTTAAAAGTGAGCGGAGAGGGAACAGTGGGAAGACGAAGAGGTTTTGCAAGGGCTTCGTGCGGTTGTTTTGAAGTGAGCCAGGGGGATGAAAGAAATACTTCTTATCTATTTGTAACCAAGGAAGCGCGG
>NW_018231327.1:0-17084 GCF_001263595.1 Phalaenopsis equestris | reverse complement strand
AAGAGCGGGAGCAGTTGTTGAGCTAGACACGGGCTTGAACTTGCCGGAGGAGGTGATATCTTTTTTTTGAAATTAATTAATTAATTTATTTATTTATATTTTTTCCTTTCTCCCGTTTTTTTATTTTACGCTCAACATAGTAGTTTTCCCATCTTTTAATATGATGTTTAACATATAACTTATGGTTTTATTTTCCATGTATTGTACTTGGTTTTTTGTCAACACTTTAATCATTCCGCAATATCAGTTTAATAACATTATATTAGATTTTCTACATTTCATAATTATTATTTTAGTTAATGGTCTTGTTATAGTTTAGAACATTCATTTATTCAAAATACGTGAGTATACTTCCATGTTCTATTGTATGTCGGCATAAGGCTAATGATGACTAAAACTTCTTGGCATTATATTTCATGCAATTTCTGCCTATTGTGGTATCATTAGATGTGATATTTGCTGGAAATATATAAGCATGAATTAACTACATTTATAATTTTAGAAATATATTCATACTCGTTAGCTTTGAATAGTCTAATAGTTTATTTGGTCTGGTAGTCTCACGACACTTTTTTTTTTCTGGCATAATTGAAGTCCTACGAAATGGTTCATTATCCCGTTTACTACTGTTCAACTTTTTAAAATTATCGAATTAACTTATATGTGTGGCCAATGAAATTTGCTCGCTCTACTTTTTCTTAAACAGCTATTTGGAGCTGAACATGGTAGAATTTAACCTTGGGGACGCTCTTGAAGCGGTCATTGTCCAGGGGATGGATCTAAGCAGGGAACGTCAGATCTCACTTGTTCATGATTCTCCTGCAGAAATTTCGTCTATGTATCTTTATGGAGACAACTTAAGGCTTCAGCAAGTTCTGGCAGACATCCTTGTAAATGCAATTCAGTTCAGCCCACAGGCTGGAGGATCAGTAGTTCTATGTGCCATCCCAAGAAAACAAAATCTAGCAACTGGAGTGCAGATCGTCCATCTTGATGTTAGGTAAAATTTGAATCACATCTTATTATTTACATGAAGTGAAATTTTAATCTCAGTTAATGGCGGGCTATCGTCAACTTCTTAAATTGTTTGATTCTATTCTGATGTCTTTGATTCAGGATTATTCACCCTGCACCAGGCATTCCGGAAACTTTGGTGCAGGAGATGTTTCACCAAAATCCAGGCATTTCAAGGGAGGGCCTTGGTTTGTTCTTAAGTCAGAAACTTGTGAAGATCATGAATGGCACAGTACAATATCTTAGGGAAGCAGAGAGATCATCTTTTATTGTTCTCGTGGAGTTTCCTTTAGTTGCAAATACCAAGAAGAGATAATCATGAATTTAGCTGGAAGTTATCATAATTCTTGAACTGCTGCAGGCATTTTAGCTCGTAAGTGAATGAAGTATGGGAGGGCATGCACTGGGCATGCCTCAGTTTTCCTCCGGTAGGTTACATTTCAAAACAGTTTTGCTTCCTTTGTAAATTAGATTAATTAGTGTAATTGCTTACGAGAGCTTACATCCGTTGTGTGCATAGTGTATTTCAAGCACTGTTTACACAGACCAAAACTACTTGGGTTATTCCAATTATCCTGGTTTATTATAGATACTCTTAAGTCCCGCTTGACAAAATTGATGACCCAGGAAATGTGTTTATTGCTTAAAATGAGGACTCTTAAAAGCTGATTCTAAATTAGTAGATTAATGACAATGATGGTACTGGTTACGGACCCAAAATTCCGATGTCTTGCTTTCTGTTTTTTTCGAGACTCAGATTTTTGTAGATAAGACACTGCCCAGAGATTTCACCTCATTCATGAGAGATCTTTTTGATCTAGGGTTAGAGGTTTCCCAGATGCGCAAACCTTTATGGTTAATTATTCCTCCCAATAATATGGAGAACACTTTCAATTAAGGCTAATCATTTAACGATGAAGATTTAGCATTTAGTAGTAACAAAAATATGATTATGTTGTAAAATTTATCACTTGGAGCTTAAATTAGATGTTGGGGGGAAATAATGACGACTTTGATCAAGATATTAGTGTTCCGTCGTTCTTGGTTATCTTGGTCTCTGATCTACATGGTCAGAAGAGGTATTGGGCCTAATCTAACTGAAATATTATTGCCAGCAACCATGAGTTGCATTATTAAAGAGATCCTTGTAGATCTATGTGGATGTTTCTTTAAAGGTACAAATTTAAGTTTATCCAAGCTTATGAGCAGGGCGTAAAACTCACGGGGCATAAACCTGGGAATGCTCGAAGCGTAATTTCGGCCTCACAGGGCGTAAGTGTAGGAATGACCCCCACCTATTAATCAAATAAAATGGGAAAAATATCCCTAATTCGGCATACTTACCCAATTCACATCGTGTGAGGTCTCCAGTACGACTCTCGTACCCTTTGTTTCCTCCCTCCACATAGAGTCACAGAAGATCCCGCCGTCGTTTGCTTCCTCGCTCCCACAGCAGGCGTTCACATCATCTTCTTCGTCCCGATGAAGGATTGCTTCATACCGCTTGAATGACCGTCTGCTTCGTCTCCCATGCAGGCAATTCTGCCATCACAGGCCCTTCTGTTTGCTACAATAATTTCACTATAGTTACAATAAAATACAGATTTTTTTTCATTTTAAACATTTGCTAGAGAATACTCTTGCTATTGTAAACCACAAATTTGTTAGTTTTCTTCATGTTTGTAGTAAACCGCAATGTTGTAATGGATGAGGAAGATTGTGTGACTGGTAGTAGCCACACTCGTAAGGACTTTGTGTGGCAATATAAAACAAACATACTTAATGAAAAGTATTTCAGATGTTAGTTTTGTAATCAAGTGTGTAGTGGACTAGTAAATAGGATGAAGCAACATCTTGCCAGCACACACAAGGGCATTAAACCATGCACCATGTAAGAAGGCATTAGAAAAAGATGCAAAAGTTAAAGGACAATGTGACAGTTTATTCAGTAAGATTATAAGCAGTGCAACAAATGTTGATGAAAGTAAAAATGCCACCAATTCATCATTATTTGACTCCACGCAGAAGCCATCTTGAGTTAGAGGTCCAATGGATTCTTTCACCATCTTCTAAATTCCAAGTGGAAAAAAAGAAGAAAGAAAAAAAAAAGCATGTAGTTAATTGGTAAATTCTGCTACTTAGTAGGATTAACATTTAATGTTGCCACTGACCCATATTATATGCCTATGAAGTTGTTAAGTTTGGATCTGATTTTACTCCACCTACAATGCATGAATTGACAACCTGGATACTCAAAGATAATGTTACTAAAAAAAAAGCGTAGCTATCTGGCTGGTCGAAGGAGAAAGGTGAACCTGGATACTCAAAGATAATGTTACTAAAAAAAAGCGTAGCTATCTGGCTGGTTGAAGGAGAAAGGTGCCAAGGAGAAAGGTGCTGATAATCAAATAGTTGATCATCTATCAAGACTTGAACAATAAAATAAAAAAAAAACATTGAGGATGATATAAATGAAAATTTTCCTGATGAACAACTCTATGCTGCTGTTGAATGTATATACCGTGATATGTATATATAGTTAACTACTTGGTAGCATTTTAACGCACGGACTAACAAGCCACCAGAAGAACAAATTTACTTACGATGCAATATTTTACTTTTGGAATGACCCTTATTTATATAAAAAATATCGAGACTCGGTCCTTCAATCGGTCCCTCAATGATGTGTACCAATTAATGAAACCCAGGAAATTATACAAAATGTCATAAATTTGATTTTGGGTACACTTTGGAGTGAATAAGACTGCATTTGAAATTTTACACTATGGATTTTACTGGTCTACATTGTTTAAGGATGTTAATACATATTTGAAAGCTTGTGATCAATATAAGAGAGTATGCAATATTTCTAAAAGAGATGAAATGCTCCTAAATTTTATTTTGGAAGTTGAAACTTTTTACGTATGGGGTTTAGATTTTAATGGGACCATTTGTACCATCTTCAATAAAAATTTATATCTTATTAGCCCCATTGTGATGCTCTGAGTGTTTCAAAATTTTTAAACAAAAATATTTTTATCAAATTTGGAATGCTAAGAGTAATCATTACTGATGGGGGAAGTCACTTTAAGAATTTTAAAATTGACACATTACTTAAGAAATATGGGATTAAACATCGAATTTCCACAACTTATCACTCACAGACCCGTGGTTTAACAAAAGTATTAATTTGAGAAATTAAAAGAATTTTGGAAAAACTGTAAATCCTAATAAAACTGATTGGTCTGATAGACTTGATTCTGCACTATGGGCTTATAGGACTGTGATCGCAAATTTTATGTATGAATTATAAATATCTTTCAATACTATAACACACACACACACACACACGACAACACATGTAGTAAAAATACATATCAATCACAATTAAAATCACTTCAGTATGAATAGTTTTATATTTTAAAATCTTTAAGCTGCAAATCCTAGTAATCACGCAAGTATATGTATCATTGAAATAATAAAGGGCTCTAATTGAGTTTTAAGTTTCGATCCCACAGAGAAATGAAAATTCTTATGGTTATAATGTTAAACACAATAATCAAACTATAAACTTAAGAAAGAAACAAATTCAAAGTAAATTTAATGTATGCAAAATGAAATGTAGCTAAAAGAACTAAGTTAACTAAGTTAATTTCTAAACTTCAAAGTTAAACTTACTAATATTAAACAAAGTTTTGTAACGAAGAGTTCAAATTTAAGAAAACATCCTTCTCTTTTATAATGATTTTGTTGTTAGTGAAGTAATTAAAATCATTTAAAATTGTTTAAAATTATATTATGCCAAATATGAGCAATCCTATTCTTTACCATATGTCGAGTGCATAAAGAACATTTGCTAATCCAGAGTTTTGTCCCTAAATCCATGGCTAGGCTGAGAGGATACTAGCTCCCACTTTAGTGCTCCCACTTCCTCCTACCCTGAGGGCTAACCATCTCGCTTTCGTTTACAAGCAACTAGACCAAATTGGGGATTTTAGTCTTTCATCCTAAAATCTCAAATTCTATTTCCATCAAAATATATTTCATTATTTTTTTGCACTCAACTCCATGAACTACATTCTCACCAATGAAATTGAATGTGACTCTCACCTTGTTGTAGAAAACATAGCTTTGTCAGAACTTATGTTCCTTAAAAAATTTTAATATTTCAATTAGCCAGATCAAAAAGTAAATGAAAATCAAACTTTGAATCATCAAAATTTATTGACATTTAAAACCCCGCACAACAATATTAATTCTTCATAAAATCATATGTCTTGTAGGGAATCATATGTCATTGTAGGGAGAAGGACAAAGAAGACAACTCAGAATTTATGAGGAGGACGACAAAACATGGATTTTATATATAAAAATAGTTTACAAAACGAAGAAAAGAAAGAACACATCATATCTCCACTAGAAGGACAAAGAAGACAACTCAGAATTTATGAGGACGACAAAACATGAATTTTATATATAAAAATAGTTTACAAAACAAAGAAAAGAAAGAACACATCATATCTCCACCACCCCTCTAGAAAATCTCTTGATGTTCCCTTGAAGCACTCTCTCTTTACAGTCACACTAAATTCTCTATTAGAAATGTAATGAAGAAGAAATCTCTCACTTTCCTCTCCTCTTACAATCTCTAGAAGAAAACTCTCTTCAAATCATAACTCTCTAGTCCCCTCTAATGACTCCATGCGCCGCACACTCCAAGACCTCCTATATTTCTTAAGAGTGGCGCCAGTCCCCTTTCTCTAAAGAAATTCAAAATTCCCTCATTTTTCCTCAAGAGGCACACCTCTTCACATCAAGAGACAAATCCCTTCATTTAAGACATATATCTCTTCATTCAAGAGCTTTACTCAAGTGTTTAGATGTATTGAACCACTCCATGGGGCGTTTAAATTACTTGGTGTCTTCTAGAACCTCTAAAAATAATCAATAACTGCCAACAATTTGTTAGATTTGTCTTTGGTGCCTATGGCTTATGTTTACTAGAGTTCCACGCTCCTCTTTGGATTCTGGCGCCTTTGGCACTACTTCTCTGTAAAATAGCGCCTCTGGCGCTAGCTTGCTGGAAAACTGCATTTTGATTCCAAATTTCTTTCTTTTTGCTCCAAATGTCTAAAATCAATATACCTGCAACAAAATGCAAAAATTACCTTTTTTAAAGTGCAATATCACTAAATTTAAGCATAAAATGTATACATAAAATTGTACATATTTTCGGTGTATCAAAATCCCTCAAACTTAAATGTTACTTATCCTCAAGTTACTCTTTTACGACATAAAAATATGACTTATGGTAGATATTAACTTATTAATATCTATAATTTAATTTAATAAATATAATAGCATAGCTTAAAAAAAATTTAGATAACTTAGATTAAAACTAAAAATATAAGAACACCCAGTATTCAAGTCTAAAATTTTTTATTTTCTATTCATCTTAAGAAGAATTGTAATTTTTTATATTAAAGATACTTAGAATGTTCATATGAAAAAGAATTTCATGAAAACTTTATTAGTAAGGATGCTAATACTTAAATATAAGTTTATAAAATGTAATAAAGCCCTTTTCGTCAAGTTGATTAAATGTGAAGCCAATTTTTTATTAGGCATTGATCCCACGATGAAATACAAAGTTGACTCTGTTATGCAACGACGCTAAAAACTTCATGCAATCTTTTATAAATAAGAAATTTAAGCAATTAATATTGGGATTCTATGCAAGTATACACATCGTTATTAAGTAATAAAAGACTTTCTATTTAAGCCCAAAATATCGATCCCATGGGGAATGCTTAAATTTGAAATGATAAATTAAGTAGAAAATTCACAGAAAGTAAAACGAAATTACTGTCACTAATTTCAAATGTTAAGATATTATCAGAACTAAATTATACTATTAGCAAAACTGAAATGCAAATATTAAACAGTAACTACTAAACTATTAAACTATGTTTATGTGATGAAGATTTCTTATGTGAAAAAGCATTTTTCCCACTACAATTAGATCTTGGTAAAATGAGATGAGATAAATGGTTTTAATATGTATTATGCCAATTAGGAGCAATTTTAATCCTCTACCCTGATACAGTGTTATAAAAAATCACTGGCTAATCCTAGGTTTAGTCCCTAAATCCGTGGCTAGGCTAGGAGGATATTGGGCCCCCCTCCAGAGCTCCCACTTCCCTTCACCTGAAGGCTAACTCTCGCTTTAGTTCTTAAACACTTAGACTGAATTGGAGAATTTAGTCTGTCCCCCTAAAATCTCCAACGGCTAACTCTCGCTTTAGTTCTTAAACACTTAGACCGAATTGGAGAATTTAGTCTATCCCCCTAAAATCTCCAACTCTACACCCAACAATATATATTTCTCTATTTATTTGCACTTAATTCCATGAACAAAATTCTCCTTCATAGAATCAAATGTGATCCTCAATCTGTTGTAGAACTCATACTCCATTTCCTAGGTCATACGTTTCACAATAAATTTTAACAATTCAATTGGCCTGATTGAAAAGTAAATTAAGTTCGGAGTTAAAAACTCATCACAATTTATTTTATATTTTAACATTGGCACATCTATATTATTTCTTCATTTTACCATATCTCAGAGTAGGAAGAAAGATAAAGGAAACTGCTCAGAGTTCATTAAAAAGATACAACAAAACACAAATTTCATATATAAAAGAAAGTTCATGCAACACTATAAAAACAAACAACACATCTAAAAAATGCAGGAAGAATAAATCTCTCACTTTTCTCCTTCTCCAACACTCTTAGAGAAAGATTCACACTTAATCTCAACACAAAAACTCTAAATTCTTAAAGAAAAATCACTAATAGACTCCAAAATTTTGGTGGACTCCAAAATTGTGGTGGAATGAAGATGAAAAAGTGTATGGTATGTAAGAGAATGAATTGTGGTGAGGAATGGCGAAAAGGAGCCAATTTTCTGATCAATTTCGGCACCAAATAGAGCCTAGAGTCAGTTCTCCAATAAACGTATCCAAAAACTCTTCAAAAAATGTCCAAATTCATCGAATCTTATAGAAATAGTGTCTGAACCGAAACGGGCGTCGTCGGCGTCAGTGGTTCATAATTTAATTCGATGTTCTCTGTTAAACGGTGCCATCGACACCC
The DNA here is from genome assembly GCF_001263595.1 of Phalaenopsis equestris. Lineage (NCBI taxonomy): Eukaryota > Viridiplantae > Streptophyta > Magnoliopsida > Asparagales > Orchidaceae > Phalaenopsis > Phalaenopsis equestris. The sequence goes on along the minus strand of NW_018231327.1, from coordinate 8,915 downwards.
AATATGGTGTTATCGGTGCTGAACAAATTTTCAACTTCAATATGGTGTTATCCTTTTTTTCATCCCTTTTGCTTTCTTTTTGCTCAAAGTCCTAAAATTCAACAACCTGCAAGAAAATATTAAAAATAACTTCTATTAAAGTACAATATCACCAAAATGAGTATATAATATAGGTCTAAAAATGCATTATTTTTGGTGTATCAAAATCCTCAAACTTACATGTTACTTGTCCTCAAGTAACTCCTTTACTACTAAAATTATGACTTATGATAAAGAATTTAACTTCTAGATTTCCATATTTTAGTCCACTAAATACAGTAAGATAACTTAAAAAAAATTCAAAACAACTCCAGTTAATACCAAAGGTATAAGAATATCCAACAATCAAGTTTAGCAGTCAAGTCTAAGATTTTTTATTCTCTATTCTTTTCAAGGAAAATTACAAATTGTCATATTAAAGTCACTTTATTTGTGCACAACAACTTTGGGATGAGAAATTCTACCAATCTATGAAACTTTACTATTAAATAAGTTAATACTCAAACATAAGTTTATAAAATGTAGCTAAGCCTTCTTCTTTAAGTTGATTCAAGTGAAGCCAATCTTTAATTGTTTTTACATTTCTTCACTTAACAAATTTATATTAAGTTAAAAATTACATAAATTTCAATTCTTTTCTTTTTACATGAATCTTTTAAGATTTTCAATACTTCAAAAATACAAATTCCTTAACTTAAAATAGAAAAACATAGTCCTCTTCTCTTTTACCAAATATCTTTGTCTCTAGAATTAACCTTTATTATTAAAATTTTTTTACTTAAATTTACTATATATTTAGAAACATAAATATAGTTATCCAAAGTTAACCCCTAATACCAAAGGTCATGTTAAATTTAAAATTTTTGAAAATAAAGTTAAGTGAGTAGGGAAAGCATCCTGGAAGTTTATTACTAAAAGACCAACTCAAAATCTATCAGAGCGTCGATCCTTGTTAGGGGTTGCTACCCTTTGGGTAGGCAGAGTTTAGTTTCATGAAGTCCACGTACATTCTTTATATGTCATTCAACTTCTATAAAATGATCCCATCTAAAACCTTGGTCAGATACTATACCTCTTGAATGTAACTCTCATCCTTAAGCTTCTACACATCCTCACAGATCAGCCTGACTAAAGTCATGGCCAATGTTCTCATCTTTTGCTTCATAAGCTATGTACCTGAAATGATGTTTAGGAGGTAGCATGCTACATTGATCAGGATTCCTGGCATTTCAATAGCTGACTAGGCAAATGCTGCTCGATGCTTTGGAAGAGTTTGGATTAGTAAGTCATTGTATCCTACATCAAAATTTCAGTAATTAGAAAATATTAACTAGGCTCTCTGTTGATACTGGGAATCTATATAGTGGTTTCATAGGCCTTAAGAACTCCCTCTTTGTATTTATAAACATTGATTAAATCATGTTTCACATTGCCAATTAGCCAAAGGTAACATGTTTGACACTACACCAAATTCTCCTAAGAAATAATTATTTCTTTGTCACATGGAAACTTTATAGCAAAGTGGTATGTAAAGACCACAACTCTAAAGGTGTTGAGTATTGGGTGGATAAAGATAGCATTATGAGTAGGTAGCTTATTAACCATCGGGAAATCTTCTATATTGGTAAACTAGTCATCACATTACCCAGGTGCTTGATATCCCGATTATTCCTAGGGCATCCTTTTGCTCACTAAAGAAACCATATAGGAGGTCGATTGCTACCACCAGCTAGTCGAATGATGGATGCATCTTATTGAAGGTTGACTTGAAGAGGGTCTTCTCTGAATTGCTAGTATCAAATTGAATACTAGCCACCTTATACTTATTTTTTGCAACAATTTTTTATATCACAAATGTAGGGTATCCACTTGAATATTGTTGTTGACCTCACTTTCGGTTGAGCTTTAGTTTTTCCTTTATAGTAGCCTAGGATCTAGCCATAGGACTTTCTTATTGACTATTCCTAGAATACTATCTAGCTATAGGACTTTCTTATTGACTATTCCTAGAATACTAGTCCATTAGAAACTCCAAACTCCTCTTTGCTCAACTTGAAGTTCCACATATTGGTCCCAACCTCTAGCACTTAGTAGGTGGGGTCAATATGGGGGATCTCAAGATGAGCCCCCATAGGACAGTTTGACCTTAGGGTTAGCCTTGGGTGTTGGTCTGGAGCTAGTTAACTCACCTACACTCATTATCACCCACAATCACTCACAACCCAAAACCCAAAATGGTTGACTTGGATCCCTTGATCCTTTGGGAGACTCATGTATATGGTCTCCTAGACTCACTAGCCCTAGGTTAGGGTTTAGCTAAGACCAATACATAGATGACTCAAATGGGGATTCCATTGGTCCATAGTTCACATATGATGGTTGGCTTCCCAATTCTACGAAAAATACCCAACTTGACCTTTTGCCCCTAAATCCACCCAAACTACCTAAACACCCCCAAATCCTAAATTTGGCCAAAAATCCCAATTTCACCCAAAAATATACAATTTTGTTCAAAAATCATTTCAAACCATTTCAAAATACCCAAATTATCCAAAAATATACAAAAATTCTAAATTTACCAAAATACCCCAAAAATTACCAAAATTACAAAAATAACCCTTGGCACCCCAAACTTTCCCAAAACCTCTAAAATTACTTCAATTGTCTCCAAAATTAATTTGAACCCTTCCATTGAGCCCAATTTCACCAATTTGACCATTTTGACCAAAACCCCCAAATTGCCTTTAAAGGCCCAATTTCCCCAAATTCACCTCAAATGTCCATCAGTTTGGCCCTAATTCTCCTCAATTTCAATCCTAAATTCAAATCCATCTTTCATTATCAAAACCAAACCCAGGCCTAGTTGGCCCATGCTTTGAGCTCAATTTTGATCTAAATCAAAACCCCAATTTTGGCCCTATAACTTAATCCCACTAAATCGAACCCCATCGCCTAATAAATTTGCCCCAATTTGAATCCTAAACTCTTCATAACACTCCTACAAATCAAATTTGACCTTAAATTGGCCTTGGTGAAGCCTCAATTTCATGAAGCCTCAATTTCACTGGTGAAGCCTCAATTTCACTTAATTTTAACCCAAGTTGAAAATCCCCAAATTTGCCCCAAAATTAGCTATGTCTCCAAATCCACCAAATTGAATGTTATTGATGGCATTAGGCCCAAAATTTCCACTCCATCCCTTCATGAAAAAACTTCAAAAAGCCTCCCTTGATCATTTGAACATTCAATTTGGACTTAGCCCAAGGCTAGCCCAACCTAGACCCATGTCTAACTCAACATGCCCAAATTGGCCAAATTTCAAAAATCCCTCAAATTGACCTACCAATTGAACTCAAAATCATTTCAATCCTTCACCAAAAATCTTCACGACAATCATCTACACAATTTTGATCAATAAATTGAGCTCACTGTCATGGCTAGCCTAACCTAAACCCAACTTTTATCCATTTGGACCCAAATTGGACCCATGCACCAAAATTGACTTAGCCATGCCTAAGCCACCAAATTAATGACACCACAACCACCAAGTGCACTCTATGGATCAGGATAAACCCACCTAAACTAGCCAAAATGAGCTATGGATCAATGGTCTCATGATTTAAGGGATTTCACCCCATATTTGGCCTAAACTTAAATATCTCCTTCATCATTGCTTACCCTTAGGGGTTAACCATCATTAAGCACCCCTGACCTCCCTGAGCCAAGAAGTGATTGAACCCTGGACAGCCGCCGAAAACAACCAGCCCAAGGGAGCCCCAAGTGGCCAAAACCCAAATTTGAACCTCCCTGACTTCGTTCACTCCCATTGTCCATTAGAGCTTTTATTCCCTCCACCTTAGCAAGCTTTAACACCCAACTCTAAGCCCTGAGGTCCACCAGACAGCCATGGCTCTAAATGGAGATCTACACGACCAAAAGGGAAGTGCTTGGAACCTTAAGGAAACTCTGCCAAAATCTCATCAGAGCTTCTCCAAAACATTCCAAGTGCAATCCCCTTGCTCTCAGCCATTGATAGGCCCCCCTTTGTGCCAATTTCTCCACTGAAATTTGCCCTAAAATCAGGACAGAACTCTGAACAACTCCACAGTGCACAAAACTTCAATTAATTGTGCACACACCATCCCCGCATTAAGAGAAGTTGATTCCCCATAAAAGTTCCCTTTGAAATAGCCCCTAGCATAGAATTTGATCAACTCCTGAAATTAAGCTTGGTCAAAATCATACCTAAACAATTCACCAAGGCTTGAGACTTCATCTGGAGGAATCGGGTGGTTTTTGGGAACAAAAAAACCCTACCACAACCATCTGATTGAGGTCTCCCCTCTCAGATAAAGGTATTAAACTCCAACCATAAATCGAGATTGTATTGACTCTCCATACGTATGTACTATATTTTATACCATATAAACCATATAGATGTGTTCATCTTAAGTAGATGAAGGTTTAGAAACAAGCCCAATGCAATTTGAAAACCCCATGCTTGAGTCCAGATGAAGAACTTAAAGTTTTAGTGTGGCGACTTACGTGTTAGGTCACTTGGGACGATAACGGAGAGCCGTTCGATCGCACGTGTATTCAACGGACGGAGGAGATCAAGCCAGATAGATCCATGGTGCATAAAGTGCGGTCAACATGGAGGCTATGTGGTTGGCAGTGTCAAATGGCATTGTGACACGTGGAGCCTTCGGAGCAGACGAGGATGAGTTGGCGCCGCGTAGATAAGTAGAAAAATAGGGATTTTTGGATTATCTTTTAATTATATAAATCAAAACATCACTTGAAAAATTATGAGAAATATTTTAGTAGATTTCCTATGATCAGAGAAGTCTAGGAAAAATATTGTGATGCTTTGAATCATTTTTTGAATTTCTATACTTAGTTAATAGTTCCACCTGGGCATTGTGTGTTGTTAAGTTGGTCCCGCACTGAGTCCTAAACACTTCACATCTCCTTTTCGATTTTGATTATTATTTTGCAAATTAAATCAAATTATGTCATGCTGCGTGGGCTTTAAAATTTCCTTATATTAATCAAAATTTTCTATTTTTAAACTACTAAAATTTTAAATTTTCCATAAATTAAATAAGGACTTACCTGGTCTACAGATCGACCTTTGTTAATTACTTTTCCATAAATTAAATAAGGACTTACCTGGTCTATAGATCGACCTTTGTTAATTATTAGTGCTCGCACTAGGATTACGAGGTATTGACCAATAAGCTAACCCTTGAGCTTTCTTTTTTTAAGCTACTGCAATGGCATTCCCAAAGCTCACGTTCTCCTGCAACCTACCGACGAGCCGCGATGCCTGCAATGTCACTCCCACCATCAAGATTGGAGTAGGATTTGAAGATCTCGAAGTCATCTTCGGGAAAGCCCCATTTGTCATAAGGAAAGTTGTCACTCAAGAGGTTCAAGAACCGTCTGCCGAGTTTAATTTGAACTACCCTCAGGATTTTTCTTCTTACAAGAAGGTCAAGACTACTGCCACCACGACACCTACCAAGCCTGCTATTCCCGCTGCTGCTAAGGGAGCAAATTTATGATCTTTGAAGGCCCGACCGGAGGATTGGTCGTCCCACCATCAGCGTTTGAAATTAGATCAAGTTCGAGGACTGCACCGTTAACCCGAACCCAAAAGAGAGACCATAACAAGAAAGTTCGGAGGGTGAATAAAGCCCAGATTCTGAGGAAGTACCTATTGATGAAAATCTTCACCAGGATGAGTCAGCATTGTCGGAGACCTATCCACCTCTACAAGGGAGTAGGTTCCATCCCTTAATAGATACCAATGGGTACGAAAGTATACAAAAGATTGCCGCTGCTTTACCCTTCATGGACATGGTGGGGAGAGGAAGAAACCTACTACTATCACCCGAGTCAGTTCAGTTTTTCAGAAACTAGCTGCCAAAGAAGGTTGTTCAGTTGACGAGTTACTCAAATGAGTGGGATGTGTAGTATCTACGTGCATTAAGAAAGAAATCCTAAGGGACATCAGAACTGCAAGACGATCTCAAAAATCAAATGAAGCTTTGCCTGGTCACATTCCTATTTGGTTCTGTTTGGGAAGCAGAGTTGGTACCACCATAGTTACTATCAATTCCATCATTACTAAACTCGCGGGCCATCGACCAGTTAAGTCACATCTGGGTCCAAGAATTCTACCAATCACCCATCTCAAGGATGTTCTTAAAGTCCCATAGGAAAAAAAATGAAGAGATTGCCCAGTGTTGTATCTGGTATGCACCATGGGGAGCATACTTTTCCTTAACATACTGATGTTCCTACCGAGACACTCCGTCTTAAGACATCATCGTCAAACAAAAAGGTATGGATACCCAAGGTCACTGTACCAATACAATCCAGTGAGCCCACAGGGTAAGATCATGGAATGAAGCTAGGGTCCAAAGTATCTGACATTGTCACAGCGATTGCCAGCAAGATGGAGGAGCAAGATGGAGGAGCAAGTGGAGAGCAAGTGGAGGAGGTCTAGCAGGGTCCTCCACACCTTAAGACAATTCAAGAATCAATAATTGAAGAAAAGGTCGAAAAGCTCAGGATTGAGACTTCCAACTTGGCCCGAGAATAAGGAGTTTCCATTGATGATGATGGAGATTTTGACTTTAACGAGTACCTTGAAGAGGATTTTATGGATATCCATGTCATTGAAACGGAGCCTGCTGCATTTGCGTGCGACGCTCAACCTCTCATCGAAGTGAATGTCGTAGATGAGCTGCGTAGGGCTATCTTTTTAAGGGATGAGTGAGAAAAGGATAGAAGAGATGGCCGCAACCATGACAGCCAAGGCCACAGTTCAAGGACAATCTCAACCCTCACAGATAGCCTCTCCAAAAGTCAATCAACCGAAGATTATACATATTGTTGGCTTTGCTGAGTAGCTTCTTGAAAGATTTGATGGTGAGTCCCTTGAGCATGAAAGTTACTGGCCCATGAATGGTCTTGAGTAAGATCTCAATCGCATGATGTTTCTGTAGCTGAGGTTCGCATTTTATGCTAAGGTTTCTCCACCTCAAAATATAGTCCACTAAAGTCTCATTGGGTTTCTGCTTTTCCATTATGAGATTTTCAATAGAGACGTGATGTTGCACTTCAACAAATCTTTTCACAAATAATAGTTCTAGCTCGGTGAATGTCTTAACTGATCCATCGGGTAATTCAACATACCAATCAAAAGTGATTCCTGAGTCAGGAATCACTTTTGATTGGTATGTTGAATTACCCGATGGATCAGTTAAGACATTCACCGAGCTAGAACTATTATTTGTGAAAAGATTTGTTGAAGTGCAACATCACGTCTCTATTGAAAATCTCATAATGGAAAAGCAGAAACCCAATGAGACTTTAGTGGACTATATTTTGAGGTGGAGAAACCTTAGCATAAAATGCGAACCTCAGCTACAGAAACATCATGCGATTGAGATCTTACTCAAGACCATTCATGGGCCAGTAACTTTCATGCTCAAGGGACTCACCATCAAATCTTTCAAGAAGCTACTCAGCAAAGCCAACAGTCTTCAAGAAGAAGTCAAACATATGGATTCTCATGAGAAATCCAAGGCAACTAGAGTATTTGAAAAGAAGTCAGGAACAGTGGCAACTATCGATAAAGGAAAGCCCAATGATGATACATGTAGAAAATCGTCATCAATCATTGTCGTAGCATACTAAAAAACAAACACAATAATACAACCAGTCTAGCTAGCGACCGCCTCAAGTAGGATCACACCAAGCAGAGAATAAGAGAATATCTTTGGCAGAATGAAATATCGTGGTATATTCCTTCAAAGACGAAGTCGTATCCAAGATGTTTAGAAGTCTGATGAAGAAGCCTGAGTTTAGAAAGTCTGATGAAGAAGCCTGAGGCCTGAGTTTAGACTACTAGATGCAAAGAAACCTGAAGAGGTCGATAAGAAAGATCAACCAAACTATTTTCCATATCACTTGTTTCTTGGACATATCATAGAAGAATGTTTTGTCTTCAAGGATTTGCTCGAAAAAAATCTTAAAGAAGAAAATATAACGATCCCGAAAGAATATTTAAAAGAACTTGAAAAAGGTTCCATAAATATGATTTTGGCTGAGCCAGTCTCTCCGATTGACCTGTATACTGAAAAAGACGGAAGGAATACGACTTCGAACAAACTCAAGAGGGTCCTAAACCAAATCCAGTATGCATCAAAACAAACTCCTGTTCAGAATCTTCAGCCTGCCAAACCTGAGATGAAGGTTTTGCCAAAAGATCTGTCATCATCAAAGAAGAAGAAAAAGAATACCACCACGAAGACTGATAGCACAGAGGGTAGGATAGGGGCTGCCTCTGCTAGATTAGTTGTCTCAGATTTGGGCAAGAAAATCCTTGAACCCCTGACCTTGTATGAATATAATGATTACGATTTCAGCTACGTTTTAACTATTTATGGTGACAACGTAACTGATTTTGACCAATCTAGCCTCGATCTCAATTCCCAAAAGGATCCTCAAATCATACTCAAGTTTGATGAACTCATTAACAAGATTGAAGAAGACACCGACAATACCACCTATGACAGTGTCAGGAGTGAAGAACCAACCCTCGAGCGCCACTGTGCAACATCGCCATCAACTTAGATATTTCCAACAAAGAAGAAACATCAAAAGATTCAACAATGGTACCTCAAGAAGAAGAAGTTACAGAAGTGAACTTAAGTAGTGGAAAAATATTACCCCCGAGAATAACTTCAGTAGATAAAGGAAAGCAAATAGAAACTTGAGATGAGCTACCTCCACCTCTACTAGTGGAAGAACAACCTAACCAAGAAAAAAATTGGAGGAACATACAAAGTGGATTACAATGT
>NW_018231326.1:0-334 GCF_001263595.1 Phalaenopsis equestris | reverse complement strand
GGGTGATACTTAGGGCATCCTTTCCCTTTGAATTTGAGCTCATTCAAGAAGCTTTTTTTTTGTGGAATTCATCTCCCTAAGTTAAATTTCTGCACTGTGAGGTTGCATTTCCATTCTTCATCAGAAATTTATTAAGGATGTTTGGGAAATCAGTAAAGAAAAGGACACCATTGTGGGGAGAGATTGATTAAGCTTTTAATTTGCATATTTTGTGCACCCATATCATTTCTAAAGCCTCTTTTCATCAAAATTTTCATTGTGCTAGCTTGAAATGGCACCATAAACCAAAGTTACCAAAGAAAATGATGTACTAATGTCTTTATTTTCCCTGTTG
>NW_018231325.1:0-1457 GCF_001263595.1 Phalaenopsis equestris | reverse complement strand
TTCATCCTCCAGTCTAAATGATTGAAGAAATCAAATATATTATTATTTGCATTTATAACATTTTGTACCACTTTCTCCAATTTCTTGATTCTGCACAGGATCACTAGTGTTTTGTTCGGAACTAAAGGTTGAATAAGCAGTGAATTCTGAGACGATTGATCTACCATAATAGTCATATCATTTTCATCTTCATTGGCTGGGAATCTCTCAGTTGGGTCCAAAGGCTTCCAAGGTAGAAGTACATTTTCCCAATTTTCATAAGATACTTGGAACTTACTGCAAAGTAAGAAAATTGTGGAAGGATGTCCAAGCCCATAAGTTGATCCTTGAACAACCAAGCCCAAAACAGACTTCACAATTATAGATCCAATATCGATCGACAGTCCCATTTGGATGCAGTAATTTAGAATAACACTTTCCTTAGAAACTTTACCAATCCTCATCGTCGGTACAATTTTGCAAAAATGAAGTGTCCGTGTTTAGAAACGAGATTTAGAAGTGTCGCAGAAAGACTAACATACCTGTTTTCTCTCATTTCCCAGTCTTCAGTTTTGTCCGTTAAATATTGGTAAATTTCATTCATCAGGTTTCTTGTCGGGACGAAGTTGGAATAATGGCAGACAGGAACGTTCTCTATCATATATAATTCATTGATCCGTGCAGAAGTAAAAGTTATCCATCTACCTCACACATAAATGACTCCCTTGTTGATTCCATGCAAAATAACATAAAATTCATTCACCACAAGAACAACTACGACGGCGGTAGTGTAGCACAACACTTCCCATCTTCGCCGCACAATCATCTCTTCAATTACCGTCAATGGATTGTTCAATCCTCGATTTACAAATCCTCATTCCTTGATTAATCTTTTCTTTGTCAGTACGTTGTTGAAGATTCACTACGCTTCCGCACTAATGAACTTTCTCCGGTTGAACACTCGCATTCTATGGTTTTCAGGAGAATTGGACGCCATAGGGATGAATTTGGTGGAGTTTCACTTCATTTTTTGGGGAACTATGAACTTAGGAATCGAATTTAGAAGTTTAAGAGGAGTAACTCCCGCCTAAAACCGCCAAAAACCGCCCATTCAAACTCTAGAAACCTCCATCCCGCTGGTCTCACCATCGGCGGCGTCGAGGGCGGCGTTGAGGCCGCTGTCGGCGAGCTTTTAGAACATAATTGCCTGGACTCTTGGGAAAAACCCGCTGTCGACGCCCAAGGCAAAACTTTCACAGTTTCGCTCTGTTCCGAATGCGTCGCAATTTTTCTTTATGGATCCATTTTCTCTATGGATCCAATTTTTATGATGATTCAAGGGTAAATAAGAGTAGTAGAGTTCAATACTACCACAAACTAACTATAATTTCAAATAAAACTATTATAATCGCAATGAAAATAAAGATAACTATGGGTTACCTTCCATTAAGCGCTTGATTTAATGTCGTCAGCCCGAC
>NW_018231324.1:1384-2072 GCF_001263595.1 Phalaenopsis equestris | reverse complement strand
CATAATGAAAGTCGCCACTCCAAAAGTTCAGGAGCTATCTGCTGAATTTAACCTGAACTAACTTCAGTTCTTCCCTTCTTGTAAGAGGGTATAGATTACTGCCGCCACGACACCCAGCTTATGCATAGTATAACAATAGTTCTAATGGTATTTTTCACTTATATTTCGTTATTTTGCAATAAAACCGAAAACTTGATCTTGAAGGAAATTAAGAATTTAACTTTTTAATTTAATATATTTATATTGGGATACTATGCAAGTATACGTAGCGTTATCCACTAATATATGACTTTTTTATTAGGGCCTCAATATCAAACCCATAGGGAAGATCATGCAATATGCACTTTTTAGAAAGTTTTTCTATTTTTAAAAGGATAATTATTTAAACTAAAAATATTTTTTTCAAGAATTTAAAATTTAAATATTTTTGGTATTTTTGATATTTTATCAAAAAAGTAACAACATAAAGAGATAACTAACATTTTTGTAGAAGAAAATAGTTTTGTAGATGAAAAACACTTAATAAGAAAAATATCTTTCTTCTTATCATGAATCAGTAATAAGTATAGGAATTCTGTTGTGGAAGTGTGCAGATTGTGTTGTCGCCAATAGGAGCAATAATATTCTTTACCCTTACTAGAGATGCTATAAAGAACATTAGCTAATTTAAATTTTGAATAGTTCTGAA
>NW_018231324.1:0-979 GCF_001263595.1 Phalaenopsis equestris | reverse complement strand
TTTAAGAAGAAAGATAAAGAAAACTATCGGAATCCATGGAGAAAAAAAACCACACTTTAATTTAAAAGAAGACATTGTCAAACCAAATAAAAGTCTCGATCAAAAGCAAAGGTAGTCTAAAACAAAAATTATCTCAAGTCTCTCAAGTCCTCCACTAAAATCTTGAAGTTCCTTTGAATCTCTTTTGTTTTACAATCACTCAAAAAAAATAATAAAAATGATAAAGTAAATAAAAAGTGTTTCTTGAAAACCTTTTCAAACTAACTCCCCAGAGAAGAATCGAACTAACTCTCCAAATTGATGAACTTTCAAAACTTTCCAAGTATTTTCAGGACACTCTTCAAAGTCCTCTCTTCTTTCTTTTATAGTTTTCCAAGAGGTGCCTTGGAAACTCTTGAAAATGTGTCCCAATTCGATGTATTTCCCAAAAAGATGCATCCTTTTATGATAATTTTTGTCCATGGTGGTTATAACCACCTACTAAGCCAATGGATGCCTAAAAAACCTCTTCAAAATTTGCAAAAACTGACTTTACTCGTCTAGTAACTGCCACTGGCGCTTAAGCATGGGACCTCTGGTGCTTAGGCGTGGCCTTCTCTGTTTAACCAGCGCGTAAGCGCCGAATCTGGCACTTAGGCACCAAAACGTTTTTGCACATTTTTCACCTTTTTGCTCCAAATTTGATCCTTTTTCACTCCTTTAAGCATTTCTCACCTTTTTTATTTGTATCTAAGAAAAACACAAAAATATCTTCCATTAAAGTGCAATATCTAAAAAAGAGGCATAAAAATGTGTCAAAAAATACTATATATTTTAGGTGTATCAAAATCCCCCAAACTTAAAATCTTACTTGTCCTCAAGTGACACTTCAATCTTTAAAAAGCAAATATGTATGATATGTATATGAGTTTCTTTAGGAGTTACTAAAATTTATATTTAGAACAATAGTAGTCCAATTTAGAAAAAGAAATTAGTAAAT
>NW_018231323.1:2321-2619 GCF_001263595.1 Phalaenopsis equestris | reverse complement strand
GCCTTTGACTGGTATGCCGGTTTGCCCAACGATTCAGTCAAAACATTTAAATAATTGGAACAGTTTTTTTGTAACAAGATTCACAGGCGCGGAACGTCATGTTTCTATTGGAGAACTCATGATGGAAAAACAAAAATCTGGAGAAACTCTGGTAGATTATATTTTGAGGTGGAGAAACCTCAGCATGAAATGTGAACCACAACTACATGAACATCATGCAATTGAGATTCTACTCAGAAGCATGCATGGACTAGTAGCTTTCATGCTCAAGGGACTCACCATAAAAACCTTCGAGAAG
>NW_018231323.1:0-1333 GCF_001263595.1 Phalaenopsis equestris | reverse complement strand
CTCAAAATGATCCTCAAATCATACTTGAGTCTAATACGTTCAATACTAAAGAAGACTTCAACGATACTGCTTACGACAGTACCGGAAGTGAGGAACCAATCCTCAAGTGCCATGGCACGCCGTTAACAATCAACTTGGAACTTTCCGATAAAGAAGATACATTGGAAGATTCAACAACAACATCTCAAGAAGAAATCACAGAAATATATTTAAGGAGCGGAAAAGTGCTATCTCCAAGAACAGCTCCAACGGATAAAGGAAAACAAATTGTAATTCAAGAAGAGTTACTTCCACCTCCACCAGTAGAAAAACAACATGATCAAGATAAAGCCACAGGAACAAATAAAGTGGACTACAACGTGCTAGCACATCTTAGGAAGTTACCGGCCCGACTAAGCATCTATGATGCTATAATCCTGTCAAAGGAGATGAGGGAAGCTATAGTTATAGCTTTGCTTGATCCAGAGATTTGCTTAGCTCAGTTGGCCAGCACATCCTTAGATGACATTTGCCCGTTGAGAGAACAATCTGGAGTAACCGTCAAAGATGAAGATTTACTTCTCGGTACAGCCGACCACAACAAACCACTCTATATCTCCGTTAACATCGGCAAATTTGTGTTTTCCAGAGTTTTAGTGGATCCTGGAGCATCTCTTAACTTGATGAGTCTACGAACGTTAGCATATTTGGACTTCGACGTTCAAGAGCTCATCTCCGATAAGATAATGCTAAGAGGATTCAATCAAAAGGGAGAAAGAGCCCTTGGATCAATTACATTACTTACGAAGGTTGGAGAACTTGTAACAACCGATAAATTTCATATCATTGACGCCGAGACCTCTTTCAACGCTCTACTTGGTCGACCTTGGATTCATGAGAATAACATTGTTTCATCATCTCTACACCAATGCATCAAATACTGCAAAGAAAAACAAGAATACTGCATTAAAGTAGATCTACAACCGTTTTCAGTACATGAGGTTGGTATCATGAAGATGCTTCTTATTATACATTTCCAAAGAAAATTGTCTTCTCCCGAGAAGTTACAATAAAAAAAAAATTCAAAAAAAGAATAAAAAGGAGACCATTCAACTACCTCCTTACGACATGATGATGAAGGTTCTTATAGTTCAAACACTCAAGATCGAGGTCGGGGACGTGGACGACAATTGTTGAAAGGACTAAGCAGATCATCAACATCGGTGATGAAGACAGTTCCGAAAACAAGATAATGATGACAAAACAAAAGAAACCTCAGTACAGGATCTCCTTAGAAGATAATGAGAAAGGCGAATATAAGACGATGTACAATCAGATAAACCACTATGTGAAC
>NW_018231322.1:0-264 GCF_001263595.1 Phalaenopsis equestris | reverse complement strand
CCTTCGGTCGGTCGTAAATCTTTTCTCTCGTGCTCTGCGAACTTCCCGCACGACGACGACAAAGGTCTCTGCATTCGTCGTCTTCGACGAAGGGCTTCGACACTGTCCCTTTTCGTGATTTCGAGTTGCGGTTTCAAACTTACCGCACTCGACGACGACGAAGGCCTCTGCGGTCTTCGACGTAGGGCTTCGGCGCGGTTTCCTCGAGCTGCGGTTCTGTCTGCTTGCTTGTTCGCAGAAGGGCACGCCTTCTGCTCGCTTCCT
>NW_018231321.1:25069-36575 GCF_001263595.1 Phalaenopsis equestris | reverse complement strand
TTAAAATTTTTCAAAAATTATTTAATCAAAATATCGTAGTGCGCCTAATCTTTAAAATTAATTACACCATGGGAGAAGCTGGAATTAGCATTTGATATTTGCGCGGAAATTTTCAATGTAAATATTAGCATTTGATTAGTGGCTGCTAAGCGGCAAAAAAAGTTATAATATTTGTGTCGTATTTGCATGAGATTATTTGTCCGTAATAGAGTTTTGAAAGCGGCAAAACTTATTTTAGAGTTGCAACGGATTATGCGTTGACTTTGCGTCTAAAAAAACGACGCAAATACTTGTTTGTGTCGAAATAATCCAATGCAACTTCGACATAAATGCCCTAATTTACTCTTTCCGCCCACCCATATTTTATTTTCTCTCCGTGCTCGTCTCCCCCTCTTACCGAAAGCATCCTGTCTTCCCATTTCTCCTTTCCCTCTCCCTCACGGGTTCGCTAAAATTTATCGCCTTCCCAAACGAACCTTCGCAATACATTCACCATTGGAGCTAGTTGGGAAGGTAACGACGTACACGTACAAAGACCATCGAAACTCCTGTAGTTCTCATCCTTCCTCTCGCTCCAATAAAAAAAAAAATTGAGGAAGGTAATTTCATTTGCGTCAGTCTTTGTCATTTAAATTTTTATTTAGTGAAATAGGTTATTCATAGGTAATGTTTAGGTGTTAGGTATGTATGAAAATCTTTGTGTAATGCGTGCCCTATCAAAGTGCATTGGTAATTTGGTGTATACAAATTTAAGTTTTGGTTTTAGATATGTATATATATATAAGAAGTGAGTGGTGTGTATGAAAATATACATAGACATGTATTGTGGAATGTATGTAAAAATTAAAGTTTAGATGTTAGAGACAAGACCTGCTGATTTTGTGGTGCATATAGATTCAAACAAAGGGGATAAAAGAGTAAAAAACAAAAAAATACTCCATACAATTATCTCTTTTATTTTCCGCTCATACCTCGATTTCAGAGATTGTTCGCTTCCATGAGTACAACCCCTCACATGACTTGATACAGTTAGATCCATTGATGCAAACTTGATGAGCCATCCGCCACATGGTGAGGCTTGGACATAATTTGAACGTACATACCCAGACATTGCAGCTGAAGCATGCAATGTCAGGTTTGGGCTATGTGCAGATGTCTTCACCCCGTACAATCATACTACAACCCTGTACTCATGTTGGTCAGTGATCATTACGTCGTACAATTTGTCCCTCGATATGTGCATGACTGTGTCGTTCTTATTTTTGACGTTGATCATACCAAGTTCACATAGCTCAAAGCAGAGAATCGATGTCTACTTATAACCTTTGATTGAAGAGCTTCAAATTATATAGACAAGTGCACTTACATATGACATCATTACGAAATAGATTTTTCAACTAAAAGTGGCTCTTATGTGGACAATTAGTGATTTTTCGGTCTATGAGTGCTATCTGGTTGGAGCACAGCCGGGAAATTGACTTGTCCTCACTACATGGATATGTCGAAGGCATTTACTCTGAAACATAGTAGGAAAATAGTTGGTTCCACTGCCACCGAAGATTTCTTCACCGCGATTATCCATTTAGAAGGAACAAAGATGTATTCTTAAAAAAAGGGATGGGAAATCAAGTCCACTTTCCAAGCTTACTGGAGTCAAAACAGTAAAGATGATTAGTGAAGTATTGAAGATCACTAAAAGACCAAAGTTAGCTTCATCTCGTCAAGCACAGCATATTCTGGGATCTTCCGTACTCGAAGACTAATTTGATTAGACATAATCTCAATATTATGCACATTGAGCAGAATTTTTTTGATAACATCATTAACACTGTGATGGATATTAAGACAAAAGATAATGTAAAGTTAGAGTGAATTTGAGAGAGTGTTGTAAAAGAAAAACTTTAGAGTTTCAGGAGATAAATGGAGGTAAATTAATAAAGCTCAAAGCTGTATATTGTCTTACACCAGATCAACAGAGGATAATTTTTGAGTGGGTGAATTCTCTGAAGTTTCTCAGTAGTTTTGCTTCAAATTTGAGCAGTTATTTTGACTTGAGAACGGGTAAGATATTTGGCATGAAAAGTCATGACTTCCATATATTTCTATAGTGCTTTCTACCCATTGCATTTCAAGCACTGCCAAAGCTACTGCTTGATCCTTTGATCAAATTAAGTATATTGTTCAGAGAGTTGTGTGCAGGGACACTGACTGTTGATTCATTGAGATAATTTGATGTGAGTATTCCCCTATTATTATGTAAGCTTGAGCAGATATTTCCTCCTAGTTTTCATAACTCTATGGAGCATCCGTATATACATATATGTTATGAGACTATACTGGGGGTCCAGTGCAGTACAAATGAATGTATCCCTTCGAGAGGTATGTCTTCTTGATGCTTATATCAAATGTTCACCTCATTTTATTTCACACTAAATGACCACTATATTCAATGTAAACTACATGTGTTGCAGATTTTTAAATAAAATAAAAAAATGGTTAAGAATAAAGCACATCCTGAGATATTGATATGCGAAGTTTTATCCATTTGTTTCGGCATGCCAAGCTACACAGGTTTATTACAGTTAATACTCTGATAGAGTATGGGATAAAGTTGATTGAGTTATGGTTATAAGGAATAAATCAAGGAAAATTACTGATCTGCATAGAACTATAGAACCAATTCATTAGGAGGAAGGTATGTTAGATTTTCATATTAAGGGCAGCATAAATGATGAAATATTTGCGCTAGAGGATACTACAAGAATTTTTTAAAGATGCTCTTAGTATTGATGAGGATGATGTTGAGAGTGAAGAAGAAATTTTAAGCTCATCTTTGATGACAAGTTCCTCAGATGAAACTTAAAAACATATATTTGTAAATTTTAGATTAGTTGTTACTACTGTTACTTTTTATCTTTTACTTTTATTGTATTGAGGGGTAGCTCTTTACTCTCACTTTTCTTGTTTTTTGCACATAGCTGCTACTTGTATCATACATTTATCGCACCATTTCTTTTTCTTATGGTTATTTTTATGTCAGTACTAATCTTATTAATGTGAACCCTTTGTTTGTAGATGGCCACATGTGGTGCATGTGGTCAGCCACCTCAGAGACCCATGTTCTGGTGAGCCTAGAGACCACCTACTATAGCAGAAAGAGGAGACTGTCTACTCCTACCACTGCTTCCACTACTGCTCCCCTACATGTTTCTACATCTTCTTTGATGCTTCTTCCCACTCCTTCATTTGTTACATCTCCTCTGACACCTCCGCACCCGTTGTTGCCCCTTCTCTTGTGACGGTTACCTCTTTCACACCTACTCCCCCAACTGCTGCCGACACACCTCTTAAGCCTGACCCAACGGTACAATTACTATTAAAGGGGGGCTCATAAGTTATATTTAACATTTTATTTTGTTTAATCTTCATGCTATATGTTTTTTCGTAACAAATTTTTTTCTTAAGCAGATTCATTCTCTACAAGTTGCATGTCACCAGCATTACAAAGATTATAAATAGCATGTACGATGAGTTTTATCTATGATGAAAGCAGATTCCTTTAGCCACTCAGGATATGTGGTTCAGAGAGTTTCAGGTATAATCATGTAATTTGAATCAGATTTATAAATTTAATTTAAATTCTTACACTAACATGTGGATTTTTGTTTACATTGCAATGGTTCTTTATCTGGCTCCCAGAGCGCCACCATCAGATCTGTCGAATCTTTGACATTCGAGGCAGGCATTGCTTGACGACATGTTCACGACAACCAGCAAGAGGGGTGAGCTGCCTGCCTGGATCAGGGGCGAGCTGCCTGCCTGGATCGGTGAGGTGCTCTTGGGTCAGTTGACCACAGTCTCTGCCTCTTCTTATTATGAGAGGAAGAGGCAGACGAACCAGGTGAATTGGGCGATAGAGGGGGCTAGGGGAGCTACACTCCATATTAGCAAATCAATCCCCCATATGGAGCACTACATAAGGTTGGTAAAATTCTTTTAAATATTTAAATATTAATTCAATCCTTGAAGTATTTTTTTAGTGCTAACCAATTTTGTACATTAAACATGCCAATGAGTTGAGTTGTGCTCCCACCATTGTGGAGCTACTTGTCCGAACTCATCGGCGCCCGAGGACTGTACAGTATTTCTTGGAGCATTTCCATTGGGTTGCTATGAGTTAAAAATCTTTAAGTAAAAGTTTATTTTGACTCTAATTGCTGAATGTGTCAATTAAACACTAGTTTTAATTATACAAGAGGAGTTCTAGGAGCTCTGGGAGAGGCATCTGGTCACTCAGGACCATACTACTGTCAGCATCAGTGGAAGTTAGCCTACCATTACATAGTCTGAGTACGATCTTTGGACCCAGCTAATGGGGAAGAAGAATGGGAGGGTTTAAGGCCTTGGAGCGAAGGGCATAACCTTTGAGGCTAAGCACTCCCGTGGTCCCATTCTGAGTTTTTTGAGCTTCTCACAGCCAGGCCCAGAGGCTCTTGTCATACAGGTGGCTATAATGAATTAGGAGATCCGTCAGTTGCATAAACAGATGCTAGAAGACCAAAACAAAGTCGAGGACTCTATAGAACGCATGAAGAAGACTTTTTGCTGATCATCGGGGCAAGTGACCAATGACATAAGTACAGGAGGAGGATGATAGAGATGATGAATATTCTATTTTTATGTTTTCTTTTATTTGTAAGCATTTTGTTGAATATTTGTCGTGAAATTTTTGGCTAACTTAACTATTCTTATTTGAAATGATTGTGATAACAAATACTTTTTTATTAATGTTATTGTTTTGAGATTTGATCTGTGATATGACTGATTATAATGTGGTATGTGGTGTATAATATGTTTTTTTTCTGCAGGTTATGGAAATATAATTGATTTTTTAGATTTTTCCTTTTTCTGTGATACAGGTTTGTGTCAGATTTGCATCCTTTTTTCCGATGCTAAATCGACAATAATCTTTTGTCATTCAATGATATTTTTCGCCACCAAGTTGATGGTAATACGACTCTATTATTCATCGTCGGATAACTTTGGATGCAAAAATTGACGCACGTTTCAAATAAGCAAATCTGACGCTAATACGATACCAAAACCGATGAAAATTACTTGTGTCAGAATTTTTCGATGCAAAGTGGACTAAACGAAAATTACTGATGCCCGATTTAACAACAAAAAAAATTAGACGTAAATTAGGAACTAAACGCAAATCCAACGATAACACTTAAATATCGTCTAATTTGGCTTCGATTTACATCTTATATAACTGACACAAATATGTTTAATTCCCGTAATATTATTTTATGTATATCTTAATACATATATATTAATTCTATATTTATAGATTGCTTGAAGTTCTCTTTTAAATTTAATTTGTTATATTATTTGATTGGGTGCTAGCAAAATTTATGTTAAATTTTTTTTTATGTATTTTATGAAAATTGTTGTATTTTAGGCTTATGATGTTATTATTAGGGTTTCTCAACCTACACTTGGTATGAAAGTGATTTTTTGATTGAACACTGGAATTTTAGTTAGTGGGTTTGGCTAGGCGTAGATGAGTAAGCTTCTTAATACTTGGCCAAATCATGTAGAAATTTTATTGTATGCTTTAGTAAGCTTCTTGAATGTTTGAGAGAAATTCCAAGGTATTTTAAAGAGCTTGATTTACATTGGAAATTTTAAAAACAAATACAAAAATATAAAATTAAGGGAAAAAAATTTTGTTGGGCAAGGTGAGTGTTTAATCCTAAGCACAAATAAAACATAACATTATTTATAAAAAATTACGAAGTATCATAAGATATATTATAAAAGAAAAAAAAGATGTTAGAGAAATAAATCCTTCGTTTTAAAGAAATAGAGATTATATCTTTGAAGGATATGAATTTTTTAAAAAAGTTGAATGGTTTGATACTAGTGAGATGGTACCTCAATTTCTTTGGACTATTTTAATGATCTTATTTTCTTGTTATATCTAGTAGAAATAATACAAGCAAGCTAATAGTTGATCTTTCATTGTCTCTTTGATATCTTAAGAAGATCTTCAAATGAGAGATAAATATAATATCCGTAAAATTAACATAATAGATTAACCATATATTAAACTTTTGATTGAATTGGATTAAAAAAGTTGATTATAATTATGATTTATCCATCGTGATTGAAGAGTGGTTATGCCAAAAATCTTTATAATGTAACCTCTAAAACTATGAATATATTGAGAATAAAGTTAAGAGTTTGGTATTGATGAATTTGGTATCCATTGTATTACTTGTTTTAGGAAAATCTTTATAATATTGCCAATAGATGTCTAATTCTAGTTTAGATAATTAGAGAATTTAAATGTAGATAACATGTTTTTTCAAAGTTGGAGTTTTTGAAGGTTTTATTTTTTGCCCATATTCTTATCTCTAACAATGGATATGTTATGATGATATCTCTATAATTATATTAATAATTTTAATTCTTTTTATCATAAAGTTATGAACTTTTTTCTTAATAAGTATACATTTTTTTATTGTGCTTGTATGTGATGGCCCAGGCGTCATTAGTGAACTAAGTATTTGGTCTTTTTTTTTTGTAAGAATATTTAGGTTGAATACACTCTTAAATGGTGAGATTAATAATATTCATATTGCTCACTATTATTTAAGTTTTTTTTAGTAATTTTGGTTAATTATGGCGTTCAAAATTTTACTTCTTTTTAAAAATATTAACTCTAGGAAAGGCACACTATAATCTAAAAGAAGACTAAGCCTTGAAAGGACTAAGGGATTTATCCTTTAAAATTGGCCAGTCAAAAAGGATGCATAGAGATTCGATTAATTTACATTATGGAAGGGAACCATCTAGGCTTAGTCCTAACCTAGGCAGATGGGTGAGATCTAAGAAAACTACTATAAAGTCTATATCTCCTAAGACTAAGGAGGTGGTCTAATGAGTGTCCAAGCTAAGTTAGACTAGAGCTATGAATTTTTTTTTCTAAGGATTTTATTTGCAAGATATGGTTTATAGTTAGGTATATATATGTATGTATATATATGTTTAATTAATTTACTTAGCTGTCACACATTAAAAATCAAATGAGTGTTTTCAAGCAAACTAATGAATAATTGTACTACTTATTTTATAATCAAATTAGCCTTATCAAGCTTATAAATGAGTTTTAACTCAAGCTAAATGAATAGCTAAAACAAGGATACAGACACAAAATAAATTGACAATCAAACAAATAATCTTGTATCTTATTATATATATGTTATGAATTGAAAATTTAATTTAATTTAATATAAATGAGTTTTAAGTTGAGCTTTAATTGAATTTATTCAGAAGCTTTAAACCAAACTTTGACTAAGTTATTTCATAAGCCTTAAATCTACTTGAGCTTATTCCCAAGCTTGTTCGTGTATTTTAATTGAAGCTATTTATCTAGCTTCTTAATGAGTTTGGTAACAAGCTTTAAATGACACTATTTTTTACTATAAACTAATTGAAAAATGAGTTGTTCCAGCTTGTTCATTTAACAATCAAGAATTTGTAAAATTGTTCAAATTTGTTCACTTAGTTAATCAAATGAATGTGAACAACCTCTTATTGAATGAGCTACAAGTCATGGAAAACTAAATTCATTTGCAGCTCTACTAATAGGAATCTAACAAAATTTAAAAAATAATGCTGGAGATTCTCAACAAAGATGTGGTCAACAAATCGGCTCATAATCATTTTTTTTTTTTGAGGGACTTCTTCAATTGCTTGACTAAAACTTAGTTTATTTAAAGCTTCACCTAGCACATCCGCCCTTATGGATAAATATGTCAACAAATGTTATGTTGGTAGATGAACTCACAAATTTTGATATTTTTTAAAACTTATCATTGTCTCAAATGATCCAATGGGCCTATTGATGCATCAAAATGTACTAAGATTCTGCTCTTTATTTAAATTTAGCTGTCAGATTGCTTATTATTATTATTACTAGTATAAAAATTTTAGAAATGAACATTTTTAGCTTAAAATTTTCATTAAAGCAAGTGTCAAATAAGAGAAAAATTATTCCATTAGGACATCGGACAACAAAATTTACGTGCAGAGTTCAACGATCACATGTCACGTGACAAATGAGCCCAACCACTCTAAAACATTTACTATAGTGGGACGAACTTGTCACATGATAAGTGCCCACCGGACTTAAGGCTCAAGTGTTCCATGGAATAAGTGCTCCAAATTGTGGGCTAGCAAGCAAACAGACAATTGAAGATCAAACCAGAAATAACATCCTTCCTAATTGAGTGAGTATCTGGGGTTCTTTCTTCGTATTTAACGCATTACCAAGAGTTATGATTCATATGACATATGATCATAATTTGATTCACAATAGATTCCACCATAAATTCCCAAATAGCCAATCTATGAGCGACCTCTTACTCGTAACAGGTCTACTGCTGTCAATTATCCTAAACCACTGATTCTCAGGATCGCACGTTTGATCTCTGTCAAGACACAGGCATGTGCTAGTCACTATGGTTCTTCCATCTGAGCCGACATCCAAGCACAGACTACTGCTGCTGTTCGCCGTCAATTTTGTCGACAAATGCATCGTCGAATCCGATATGAGCTCCCAATTGGAGGCAGCATCGCTGCAAATCGTCCCAAACTTCACCTTCTCACCCTCGCCTGCTGCTTTGAGGCACACTGTTGTGCCCTTTAATAGAAGTGTGTGTTGTCCGGTGTAATCCCAGGCTTCGGACTCGTCGCATTGCCCCAGGTGAAGCGGCTCAGACAGAGATTTCTTCGCCACACACAGCCCAGTTGCCGGGTGGAAGAGAACTTTGTAGGGCTTTATGGCGGAAAGTCCAGGACCTGCATTAAACCAGGTGTTGAATTGGTACCGAACAAATGTTTAGGGTTCTATTGCGTGGTAAAAGTTCTTAAGTACTTGTTTATATCAAATGCAGTATTTTTTATTTAGCATTTTCTAACTAATTATACAATGTAATGTTATTTCAAATGATCTTCCAGGATTGTGATTTTTTTTTCTTGGGAGATTTGTTATGGACTCTCTATAGTTTGATCTTTTTGTGAAAAATGAAAAGAGTTTTGAAATTCTGTAAAGAAAAACAATAATTTTTTCTTGTATATCAACAAGCATAGCAACTATCTTGAATCCAGAGATACATATCTTGGGTTTTAAGATTTTGGTATTATTGGTAGAGCATTTTCTAAAACTTGTGTTTTAGTACCGAAGAGTGATGCCCAAATAATGACACTTCAGCTGTAATATGGAAGTTTTGTTGCAGTCTCTAGCAGCAGTATCAAGTTCTCTATATCCAGGAATTTATTGCTATTTTTTTAAAATTGGCATATATATTAGTATTAGTTGTCATTGTTTACGAAATAAGATGATTATTATCTTTGTTCACATAATTCCAAATTATCAAAATGGTTTTCCTTCTTTTCATAGAACCTGACCAGGTATGCTATATCAAAAACGTTAATATTTCAAATAAAACCATTATAGCAATTGAAATTTTCAATTGGTTTAGTATCAATCAGGTCTAATTATTAGGTGTGGAGGGCGCACGCAACAATCGCTCATCAATCAGACCCCAAAATAATTTTTTTCTCGAGATTAAATTCTAAAAATCATTGGGCTTTGCCTGATCAAATTCTACCTTCTCAGAACATGATAAAAAGTATTTATAACAAATTTGTCTTGTGGATTGCGATTTGCATTTCACATGTTTGTTTTTATTTTTTATCATTAATGGTGAGTTTATCAGTTTTTTTACTTGTTGACTTCATGAATATTTTCAAATCCATGATAGCTTAAGATATGGCTACCTTTATCTTCTTCATTTTTTTTTTTGCTACTTTGATAGGGATATTCTATAAAGTTATCAATGATAGTTATTCCTAAGTTGGAATTTCAACTCATCACCCATGAATATTCATAACCTAGCTTAAGAAGTTTATGATTTGCTTTTCTAAAATTTTAGTTAATTATAGCTTTTTGTAAAAGTTTTTTAATCTCAAATGTAAGTCAATCTCTTTAAAAATACCTTGGAGTTCCTGTTGTGCTGGAGCCCGATCCTGATCCCGCCTCCCGATCTCCCGCTCCAGCTTCCCGCTTTCGCGCCCGATCGCAAAAGATGCGTCTCCCGCCTGGCGCCATTCATTACAGAGGAACTGTTCTCGCCTTTGTCGTTTCGTGAATTGTCGCATCTACCTGTTAGCAATAAAAGGTATCACACAACTCTCCTTCAGTTTTAGAAGTCACGGTTTTTGGTGTTCTTCTTCAGGCTTCCTCGAGATAGAGGAAGGAAAGTGCAAGCAGCAATTCCTTATGGTAGAAGGAAGAAGGAAGAAGAAAGAAGAAGAAGAATATTGTTCTCCTTTGGCTTCTTCTTGGTGGTTTGTGACAGAAGAGAAATTGAGTTTATTTATCTTGTAAGTTTATCTTCTTCGGTGTATCTCGGTGTAGAGTTTTTTCGGTATATTTTGGTGTAGAGAGAGAAGAAGAGAGAGAGAAGAAGAGAGAGCAATGAAGTGAGAGATTCCTCTTGTAAGCGAGACAATCGACTGGTGTAAATTCCTAATTCTCTGCAACTTTCTGCAACTTCGTGGACGTAGGCAATTTGCAGAACCACGTAAATCTGTGTGTTTCGTTGTGTTACTGTTTTGTAGTGTGAATTTTCTCGTTCTATTTTTTCGCTTCGTTGACCATTATCCTATTTGATTTATATATCTACTACATCAACTGGTATAGTTCACAACAATTGATATCGGAACTTTGTTTTGAATCTGAGGAAGCATGATGGCCGCAGATGAAGTAAGGGTTTCAGAGATTGATAAATTTGATGACACAGATTTTGGTTATTGGAGAATGCAGATAGATGACTACCTATATGAGAATAAACTTCATCTTCCGTTATTGGAGAAAAGATCTGAAAAGATGGATGAGGCTGAATGGAATTTGTTGGATCGACAAGTTCTGGGTGTTATTCGATTGACCGGATCAAGGTCCGTTGCACACAACATAATATCAGTAATATCTCTTCAGCCATATTGTGTGCAATGGATGAGGCATAATGTCCATTGTGAGTTGTGCCTAGCCAGACTTCAGTAATATCAGATAAGGTAATATCTATTTCCATAAGTATTCTGGCCACAGAAGACCTGGTTAAGTTAAAAGTGGGCATATCTAGCTTCATAGGATCTCCAAGAATGGCTCCAATAGAATAAAGAACCTAATGATTAAAGAAATGCAACTTGAAACCTGGTAAACTAATCCATACAGGAACAATATGAGACTTATGATTTGGGTCAAAATTAGGAGACCACTTGAGTAACTTCATTGACTTATCTGCAATGTTAATATAATTTTTTAGAGACAATCCGAGCATAGTCATCAGCTAGGGTTAACTGAATCAACACATGTTTCCCATCCAAAAGTCTCACTTTCCACTTGCCTACAAGTTTGAGATCGTGAACACTC
>NW_018231321.1:16419-20247 GCF_001263595.1 Phalaenopsis equestris | reverse complement strand
GGGGGGAAGGTCCCTAAAAAAAAAAAAAAAAAAATGTGTCGCAGGCTTCCACCATATGCAAAAACAGCCTAAAATTTCATTCTACTCTTCTTAATTAACAAAGCTAATTAAAGCCCGTACAAAAACTAAAAGCAAAAGAAGGGTTAGAAAGTAAAAGGGATAAAATGTAAGTACCGAAAAATTCCATTACATTTTTGCTATCGAGCCACTAAATCAAACCTTCCTTTTCTTCCCACTTGCAAATGTGCATAGCCTTTTCCGAATTACAGGAGTACATCAATCACATTTCCTTAATTTCTTTCCTTCTACTAAGCCGCGATCGCACAAATCATGCGATCTTCTCTAGGACCACCTTCCCGAACCTCACGGATTCCTTTTTCTCCCGCCTACTTGTCTCCTTCCCAAATTGTTCAATCTCACCGCCTCAAAAAGCCTATAAATCTGAGGTCGAATGGTTGAGATTTCACCTCGCCTCGCTCGCCTCCTAAAGTTGTTGATCCCGTGTAGCATTTCCTTTCTCACCCTTTCCCCGTCTCCTTGACCTAGCCGAAGGGCAGAGGATCAAAACACACACACACACACAACACACACACACACACACACATATATATATAATTAAAAATAAAGTAGGATACAGATAGATTGTGTAGGAGGCCCAAACATGGCACCCTGCCCCACTCGATACCACCATATGCAAATGGTTCCGAGAAAATACGAAAAAAATACATGAGAGACCTAAAGAAAAAAAAACAAAAAGTGTCAAAATCTGGATTATCAGGTAACTAAAGAGCGACTCAATTTTGTCTTGCCTCTGTCTCTAGTTCTAGGGAAGGAGCCAGCTAATAAATTGGTGAGATGAGTGTCATTGTCAGTAGTAACCAATGTATCATCCAATAAATTCTCGAGCTCGAGTCTGCCTCCATTCCTCTTCTTCCTCCTGGAATAGACTTGTCATTCCTTATCCGAAGATTGACTCGTCTGGTTAGTGGATTGGTCTAAAGTGTGTCGAGCATGTGTAGGTTGTTGTACATTAGAAGCAACTATTTGTTGTACAAGCTGTTCTTTAATAAGATGGGGGGAGCGGAAGCATTCTCGTGTGTCCTGGCATGTAAGTGGGTTTTCTTCAAAAACAGTGAGTGATATAAACACATTTGAATCTGTACCTGTAGTATGATGTTCTTCATCAGAAACCACAGTGTTGGCAAGGGGGGATCCGTAAGAAAATCCTGACTTGTGGGAACTTCCTCCACAGATTGAGCAGATGTGTCCATAGCAATGGGGTTAGACCCCTCTGTGTTTGCTTGAGCTTTAGCTTTCCAGTTTGAATGAAGCCTGTGACATTTATCAAGTATATGCCCAAACATCTTACAGTTGGTACAATAAAAATGTTTATGTTCCATGACAATTGGTTGTCAACATCCATTGTGAGTTGTGTCCAGCCATACTTCAGTAATATCATGTAAGATAATATCTCTTTCCACAAGTATTCTGGCCACAGAAGATCTGGTTAGTTTAAAAGTTGGCATATTTAGCTTCATATGATCTCCAAGAATGGCTCCAATAGAATAAAGAACCTAATGATTAAAGAAATGCAACTTGAAACCTGGTAAACTAATCCATACAGGAACAATATGAGACTTATGATTTGGGTCAAAATTAGGAGACCACTTGAGTAACTTCATTGACTTATCTGCAATGTTAATATAATTTTTTAGAGACATTTGAGTGTAGTCTTTAGCCAGGTTAATTGAATCAACACATCTCTCTCAGCCATGAGCCTCACTTTTCATTTTCCTGTTAGTTTGAGACTCTTTCTGATAACTTGCATAGGTGGGTGACCTCACTGAAATTTTCTAATAAGAGAAAATTTGAATTTTTTGGTTATGGTTGAAATTTCTGAATCAGAGAAAAATAGTGTTGTTTTCCCACTTTCTTGTTTATCTTCTTAAGAAAAGTGCAATCGCTCGTACCATCACACATTCCTTGTAGCTTGAGGGGAAAACAATAGTAGATTTCGCAAGATGATTACCCACCACGTGAGTGAAAGAGGCTTTGTCAGGATCAAGAGAAGAAGAAGGAAACACCATAACGATAATCCTTCGGCCATCAGAACCCGACGAGAAACAGATCCTTCAGCCCGCAGATGCAAAAGCCAAAGAAACCCGACGCGCGTCAGTTCGTCGAACCCGCAGAGAAACAAGCGCAGGACGGAAGAAAGGCGTGTACTGGTCGAAAACAGAAACGCAAGCAGCACGGGCGTAGCTCAATCGGCCCTACAGCGACCACGATGCAGGCGCAGCATGATCATGATCGGCTCTACAGCACAGGCGTAGCATGATTACGATCCCGATCGACCCTACAGCTCGACGAAACAGACGACATAACAGAGGAGGCTCCCCTTCTTCTACGAGCGTGGAATACAGGTAGCAGAGGCTAGGGTTTCGCCTCACAGCAAAACCCTAGCAGAGCTTCGACGAAGGAGAGCGAAACCCTAGCAGAGCTTCGATGAAGGAGACGACTCCGACCATACTGTATATATTAATCTTGTGTATTTCTTTAGCATAACCCATTTGTGTAATTTTGATAAACACTTTTGTCTTTTTATTCTCTAAAATGTGTCCTGACTTTCATTATTCCCAAAATAATTCAGAACAGTTACATTTTTACACAATATGAAACTATGAAGACTTTTACCAAATTTTCCTTTTTTTTCATTCTTCTCATTTCTCTTAACCTTGTCATAGTTATGATCAACATTTCAATGTCTTCGAAATATAATGCATTGTTATTAATCAAATAACTAATTTTCGCAAATCAAAATCATAACCATAGCAAATGACAGCAAACCAAATAGCATAGAAATCACAATTTTACCTTGAAAAGGAGATTGCAGAGTTGATATCCTTTGCAAAAAGGAAGAGTTCCTTTGCCTGCTCCAATCGTAAGATAGCGAACCATAAAACTCTTCCATGCCCACCACGCCTTCTCTAAGATAGTAGCTTCCTTGCAGAGTCCAAAGCGCCCAGTCTACATCAAGTTCAGCCGCCAAGCCAAGAAAGCAACCAAAGTAGCGGTTGTCATTGGTGTTTGTGCCTCGTTGATCAATTCCGAACTCACTTATGAAGAGGGGCCAGCCCTGGCTCACTAGGAATCCCGCCCTTCTCATGACGCTAGATGAAATGGAGCCACAGACTTGGTTTGGGCTGCCACTTTGCCAAGCATTTCCATTAGAGAAGGCATACCAATGCAGCTCAAATACAAGCTTTGAAGGAAAGCTTAGCTGAACCTGCTTATTTGAAAGGAAGCTCAGATCATTGTCGAAACTTAGGCCGGAAAGTATAACAAGGACGTTTGGATTAGCGGCATGCACTGCCTCTGCACCTCTTTGCATGTATCTGGATTATTCATCTCAAGAATTAGTCAGGTTTTAACATAACAGTAGATACTGAGTGCTTGTGAGACAAAGTCAGTTCATATAAGAGCTATGTGTTGGGAAATTTTATATGTGAACCCATATATAATAATTATAATGTTAGAATAATTAGAAATAGAATAATTAGAATAATGTTAGAATAATTAGAAAATAATTTATTCCTGTTAGAAGTTATGAGGATTAGATTTATATTATTGGATTTGATTTATTTTCTTTCCTATATTAGATTTATTTCCTTTCTTATTTTAGATTTTCCTATTTTTTGTAGTTTCATTTATTTCCATGTAATTATTAAGAATTGATTAATTGGAGATATATATATTATATCTTTCATTTCATGTTTTTTTTTTTTTTATCTTTCATATTCTAGGATCTGCCCCTTGGAAGGGAAAGAA
>NW_018231321.1:10562-16328 GCF_001263595.1 Phalaenopsis equestris | reverse complement strand
GGGAAAGAAGAAGAATTAGATAAGAAAGGTGGGCGTAAATGGAAAAGGGCGGAGGGCTGGTGGATCTCAGTATTGAAGCTGCAACTGCAAGTTGCGAGAGCGTCGAGAAATGGCAGAGGCAATAGAGGACACTCGAGCGCCTTTCTTCTCAGCTCGCAGATGCTCTCCTTAGACATCTACACAACAGCCGCCTCCTTTTCACATCCATCCTTAAAGTTTCCACCTTTCTATCAAAATGGTTGACTTCATAGGGAACGACAGCCTAAAAGAATTGGACCTGTCAAGATGCGCAAGTGTCACGGATGATGGCATTATGCATTTTTATCCATTTCAAGTTTGTAGAAGCTATGTGTGTCGAAAACATGATTGATTGTTGGAGTGCTCTGCCTCTCTTCCTTTGTAAATATCCGTGTGTTTGATCTGGGAGGGATTCTTGTCACTGATATGGCACTATCATCATTACAGGTGCTGACACTGCTTGATCACTTGGATTTATTGCACAGTGAAATTTCCAACATTGGTGCTACTACGATTTAAAAGTTATCTATGTTGAGCTTTTTAAATATAGCTTGGACTAAAGTTACCAGATTACCTTTTCTTTCTCTTTCTTGTTTAAACACGAGTAACCACACTATCCATTCTATAGTTGATGGAGACGATGGAGCCACTTCTTCAAAGTTGATTGTTACTGGAATACTTTTTATTGATGTAGATTAGGTTTTTTCAAGTCTACAATCAAGCTGCTAGAAATTCATGGTTATGTCTTACTCAAACATTCGCAACTTCAACTTTTTGGTTTTTTTGGATAACCTGGAACATTTAAATCTTAGTCATACCCAGATAATCGATGGTTCAATGGAGCAGTAGCATCAGCTGGAGAGAAATTGAAATATTTAAATCTCAGCGGACTTTTCTTGTAGCAGACCCCTCCAGAGTTTTTTTCTACCACAGGACCCTTCTCAGGCCATACCTTAGGCCATATCCTGCAGTTTTACCTGCATATGTTTTTTTCTTTTTTCTACTGGTCATACCCTTCAGCTTTCCTGCAGGTGTTCTTCCTTTTTTTTGTTACTCGTAGGCCATATCCTACAGTTTCCTCTACTTCCCTGCAAACATTTTTTCATCATTACCTATAGAAGCATTTTGCCTATCTGCAGACATGGCAAAAACTGTAGTCAAAGACATCGCCTACCTGCAGACATTGCAAAAACTGTAGTCAATGACAATCGCAGTCAACTAGAAGTCAACTTTGCTTGTAGGTTGTCTACTTTCTTGCAAATTTCTATGCAGAATTATCTGCAGGAGCTTTTCGCCTACCTATAAACACTACAGAAATTGTAATCAACTAAAAATATCCCTAAATGTTTTTGGGGTTGATTGTCAAGTACGGGAAGAAAACTTCAAGTTCTACCTCATAAAGAAAATTCCTCACCTATTGTTTGATATTATCATGTTCAAATTGAACATGGTTGTCAACCATATTTCAACTTGAGGGAGAGTGTTATAAGTTATAATAGGAAAAAGTTTATTTCTGTTAGGAGTTATAGGGATTAGATTTTACTTCATTTCCTATTTCAGATTTATTTTCTTGGATTGAATTTATTTCCTTTCCTATTTTAGGCTTTCCTATTTTAGGTTTTCCTATTTTATGTCGTTTCTTTTTTTCTCCAAGTAATTAATATGAATTGATTAATTGGAGATATAGGTGTTATATCTTTCATTTCATGTTATTTCTTTTTTCTTGTATTTCCTATTCTAGGATTCATGTAAACGGTATTTATACCCCCTTTTCATATCAATAATATAATTATTCTGAAATATAAAAATTAACAATACTTTAGGCTAGGTCTTTGTTAGGAAATAAATCAATGACATTAAATAAAATTAAAAAATAAAGAACAAAAGTGACCCCGACCAAACTCTAATGCATTAATTACCTTGATATGATGTAATGACATTAATTGTCCTGATATGGAGTAATTAACGTCGATTTCATACGTTGAAGTCTAGGCTTAATTTCCGCTCTTAATTGATTTTCTTTTCTATTCTAAATCGTAGAATATTTATATAAATATCACCCTTGTATAACGGGATGAAGGCACCAAGAAATACAAATACTTTTTCCTTATTATGGTATTTTTTTTCAGCACTTAATCCTGCCGTGTTATGCGAGAGATTATTGTGCATGCGGTGTCCGGTCAGGATTATTTCTATTTTTTTTATAAAAAAAAAAATTTTGGTGGGGCACATCGAAATACATGGGACTGATTGCTGTTATGGAGCCAGAGTCGAACCCTTCCCCGTCGCGCAAACCTTCTGCCTCACCTTCCCCGTCGCGCAAACCTTCTGCCTGTTCCCTAAGCACACGGATCTACTCTGCCCTTAATCCTCCATGCGATCCTGCTTTTGCTTTACTCCTGTGTGATTCCTTCTTATTTGAATCAAATCTCGGCTCTGCCTTAACCGGTTGAGGCAAGTTCGCACCTTCGAAGCTAGGCAAGCTTGCGTCGTTCGAAGCAGCCTCTTCCTTGTGGCGTTCGATCCCTTTTGTCTCGTCTTCCAACACCTGCACGCCGGTGTTTCTCTGTGCTCTTCCCTATGAGATATCAGGTGCATGCTTGAGCTCGCGATTACCTCTCTGCGCAAAGAGGCCGCAACCCTGACTCGACCCAAAGCTGCCATCTTGATTCCCCTCTCTATTGTCGCGATTCCCCTTTCCCAAAGAAGTTGTCGTATGAGCTTTCCTCCTCTCTGTTGCCACGATTCCCCTCTGCCATAGCCTCATGTGATCCACCGTTGCTGCACCTCCCTTTCGCAATCGACCACACTCCTCCTATCTGTTCGTAGAAGCTTTATTCTCTGTGACCTCCACTCCCTAATAGAGAAATCAGATTTTGTAAATCCAATTGCAACAGTTTTGACTGGTTCAAACTTTAATTTGTGGGTACAATAATGAAAAACTTCTTGATCAGTCGCAAACTTTGGTGTATTGTTACTAGAGATATCAATAAGCCAACGAAACAACAAAATGAAACAGATGACAAATTTGCTGACCGCCTTGAAGATTGGGATAGCAAAAACCATCAGATTATTACTTGGTTTCGTAACACCTCTATTCCATTTATTTACATCTAATTTGCTGATTATGACACTGCAAAAAAAATTTGGGAGTTCTTGGCCAATAGATATCAATAGACATCGAACTACTGGACTTGCTCATTACTTTCAGTTATGAACTATGCTTCATGTTAGGAAATAAATTAATGTCATTATATCATATCAAGGCAATTAATGTCATTGATTTATTTCCTAAATTATCTTAAACTTGTTAAAATTTTGATCATGTAAAAATTAATTATTTGACTTATGATGCACAGTAATATTTGTATGATATTTATATTTTTTAAAGATCAAATTTGTATTTTATCTTTAATTATGGGCCGAAATTAAATATATACTCTTAAGCAAGAATTAAGTCATGATCCCTAATTTAAAGAATTGGTTCTTATTGTGCTCACATCATATCTTAAGGGGAAATAAGATTTTCTCTTTCTCGAGAACACAGTTTTAAATGTGAAAGACTAATAACTCCGAATTGGCCATTCAATGGATTCAGGAATGCTTCCGATTAGACTGCTTCGATGATTTTACATGAGATTTGGATACAATGAATTTTATTATTTTCCATCTTCTGTTATTTCCATCAAAATTATTATTTTCATCAAAATACACTCTTGCTTTGTTATTGGCTTGCTCTGTTATTGGTCTACAATACTGTGCACCGAAACCTTAACAGGCTTATTTCTAATATGACGGCCAATAGGAATCCTTCATATTCAGAAATAGTTGTATGAATTATGCATTCTCAGATAACAAGCTGTACGCAGTGCTCCTCGTGGCATAATTAATATTCGTAGCTTCTGAAGAGTTGGCTAAAATTGTATCTAATATATCAGTGGTTATCATGTTTAGTTTTGTGAAGAATTATCAGCTCTTCCGCTATAAAGAGGGGGTGATTAAATGAATACAATGTCAGAATTTCTACAGAAATTATCATTTATCGTTAATGTGATTTCAAATACTATAAACAATGATTTTATCTGAGTTAATTAAGCCATTCTAATGGGATGTTAGTCCTTTTGACATTGCATTCCTGGATGGCTTGTAAATTAGTCTTAGTCTGATTGGTTCAACTTAATTAGACCTGTTGAATCCATTTGAAATTCCGGTTGATCAAGATTAACCTGTTCGTTATCCACAATTTTATATTGTGCTCATCATTAGAATAATTTTGATCTAAATTATTTCATTTAAGAAACATCATTATAGAAAGTTTACTCGCAATTAACAAACTAACTCTGCAAATATAACTTTTATGTCAAATCAATAAACCTGGAAAAATAAATTTTAAAAAAGAGGTCATTTATATCTCTACTGAGGTGGAGTGTTAGTTTAGAGACATACTTGTACCAGTCATTTACATTCTGCTTTGGTCCTCTAAGCTCATTCCTCAGGCTCATTCCAATCACATTGGCCGTGTCGTTAAACAAGCTAGCCATTTTAGTTAGCCCATCAACCCACAAATCTGGGTCGAAATATTTATCTCCAAAGAAGCCGTTGCCGTCAGAATTACTGCAGCACCATCCTGGTTTGCTTATATGGTTGTCCAATATCACCATTATGTTGTTGTCGCCTAAGTTTCTAACCACAGCCTGCCATTGACTTAGGTAAAGATATATCTCAATGTTTGAATTTGACTAAAAGTATGAGCTGTTAAAAGAAGTAACCAATATATTTTTGTTGTTGTTTATAACAATTTATTTTTAAATTTATTGCTCATTAAGAGAAATATTACAAATTTCTCTGCAGGTCAAGCACTGGTTTTCAAATACGACCAGTATGTTGTTCCCTCAAGTTTGAAACCTATTAGGTATGATATCAAGGTTTGAATTTGAATATTTTAGAAGCAGCCGTTACTTGTTGAGTCTATTTTATTATATTTTATACCTGTTTATTTCTAAGTTTTATTGCTTTTATATGTCGTTCACCTAACTTTGTAACCACGGCCACCCAATTGGTTCAGATAAGATGTCAGCATCTGGCTTCATTTTCTTGGGGCCATTTACATACACACCACACAATTCTTATTTATTTACATGTGTAACACCTAAACATTCATATTTACATGCATATCACTTAAATATTTAACGTCACATCAAAAATATATTCATCATTATTTTCTTAAAAGTGAAATATATTCTCATGCATAAATTTGAAACCAAGATGCTATAAATATAAATATCAATTTTGGGCATTAGATATATAAATTCATACGATTGTGCAGCATGTTACTGTTTTTGTGATGAATAACAATATATTTGAAACTATAATTTAAAAAATTAAAAGTTAACAAATCCTTAATTTGATCAGAAGTATGATTTGAATTATTCAGTGGTGAAGCAGCTAATATCTGTTAATTTTCTTAGTTGTACTTTCTAGCTATATTTTTTTAAATTCTGTTAAGCTTGAATAAGTGCTGCAAGTATAATTTTTCGCAGCAGTTTTAAATGCAGTATAATTTTATGAATTTACAGTGATTAAAATCACATTTATTTTAAACTTCTTAAATCCTCTCAAAACCAATTCAAATATAAGAGTGATTTTTGCATACATTGTCCGGAACGGTACAACGCATGATTCACTTGATCGCGGCGTTTTTTTCTTTCTCTCAGCCGTGATCGGAGAATTGCCGCCGTTGTCCCGACA
>NW_018231321.1:0-9244 GCF_001263595.1 Phalaenopsis equestris | reverse complement strand
CGTCTTGATCAAATAAATTCAGCGAGCCCAAGATTGCTCAATTTCGACATCGTTAAGGCACTCAAATATTCATCTGATCAAAGTGATTCATATTTATGCATTAATTACACTCAAAATATTATAAATAAAGTCTCACTCCTCTCATAAAGTGGAGGAGAGCTTAAGATTTAAAGAAGAGCTTCAAGATTCGAGGAGCTGAAGTCAAACACCACCACCGTCAACTGTCGTCGACCACCACCGATCTTCATTGATCAATGTCAATCGTCTTCGACCATCACTGACCTTTTTCGACCATCGCAGACCGTTTTCGATCACCGCCACCCGCCAACCACCGTCGAACTCCATCGATCACCGTCAACCACCGTCGACCACCATCGATCTGACGTCGCCAATCATTATCAAATTCTACCTTCTCAAAACATGATAAAAAGTATTTATAACAAACATGTCTTGTGGATTGAGAATTGCATTTCAAATGTTTGTTTTTATTTTTTATCATTAATGGTGAGTTTCATCAGTTTTTTCACTTGTTAGCTTCATGAATATTTTCAAATCCATGATAGCTTAAGATATGGCTACCTTATCTTCTTCCTTTTTTTTTGTTTTTTGCAACTGGTAGGGATATTTTCTAAAGTTATCAATGATAGTTATTCCTAAGTTGGAATTTCAACTCATCTCCCATGAATATGTATAACCTTATATGCTTAATCTTAACAAGTTTATGATTTGCTTTTCTAAAATTGTAGTTAATTATAGCTTTTTTGTATGAATTTTTTAATCTCAAATGTAAATCAATCTCTTTAAAAATACCTTGGAATTCCTCTCATACATTCATGAACCTTAGTTAAGGAAAAAATTGATAAACTTAATCATTGGAATGTCAGTTGAAAGCACAATTTTTTATCTTCCATAGGAAGATTCTAACTTATTAAAATCTCTATTTTAAGCTATTTGTCTAATATCTTTATCTCTACCTAAATTATATTATAAGAAAATGAGCAGTTACATTTTTAGATCTCTAGGCAGTGGAATTTCTAAAAAACTTCACATCTTATGAAAACAAACCGATCTTTTAAAATCCAAAAATGTATTTAGCTTCACGTCATTTACAATCCTTAAAAACAACATGAAAATTGAAGATTGCCGAAAAACTGATTTTATAATTTCGGCATCCTAATTTTGGTTGTTGACTTATTATTCCTCTAAACTTGGTATTCTGGAAACATTTCTTATATTTGGATGCTGCTTAGGCCTATTTTTACCCAAATGTTAGGATGACTTTCCATTAAGCTTGTTTCTTGTTAGCTTTTTTCTCAGCTTAGGACTTCAAAATTAATGGATATTCACTTCTAAAAACTTGAGCCCTCAAATTTAATCAATTTTAAACCCCATAGTGGATGATAAGATTTTCTCTATACTCTCTAATGGAAAGTGGGACTTCCTAGTCCTGCTTTAATCGTAATAAGCTTTGACATGTGAACCATTATCATTAAACTTGGTAAGGTTTAACTCTAATGGAATGTGAAAGTATAGTTATCATTGATAGCTATTGAAAGAACTATCTATTCCAACACAATGTGTCTATGTTTGACTAAATTTATTCGGTACAAAGGACTCCCTATAAAATATGTTTTTTACACCAGATTAGTTTTTTGAATCGTCTTAAATATGTTGATGTTCTTATTACCGTTGAATCCAAATCTCTCTAGGAGACACGCCTAAGGAATACAGTGTTGAAGGATAAGAGAGAGAGAGGCAGAGAGCAGTATTGAACAATAAATTTGCGTAACATTTATTCATGAAATGGACCTCCTTTTTATCGGAATGGGGTTTGTACAATTATATAGTGTACCCCTAGCGTACGTATGTACGGTGGGGGTATTTTAGTCTATACATGAATATGGCCCAGGGGCCCACAGATATGGTTGGGTGGTCATTAGGCCAAGTGGCCATTTGTTGAGGATCGATTTCATCTACTTTGGAGCTGAATGGTCTGCTTCACTCATGTGGGTTGGAGGGCACT
This sequence comes from Phalaenopsis equestris, assembly GCF_001263595.1. Classification (NCBI taxonomy): domain Eukaryota; kingdom Viridiplantae; phylum Streptophyta; class Magnoliopsida; order Asparagales; family Orchidaceae; genus Phalaenopsis; species Phalaenopsis equestris. Next base: position 7,221 of record NW_018231321.1, on the reverse strand, counting down.
AGATTAGCCTGCATGGATAATATCATGTAGATTCTTTAGGAGTTGTTCTACTCTTTATCTACCTGAGATTACCATCCTCCCAATACACAGGAGTTGGCAAGTGGACGGTCCTTCGTCTTTGGTGGGTCTCAAGGGGCCAAGTCATCTCTTCTGTTAACCGGGGACACTTTGAGATTTGTGCTAACACATCTTCAATACACATATTAAAGTTTCTCTATTCTCTTGCTCTTTGATAGTGACAAATGTGATAAGGACAAGGAAATTTAAAGTTTTAAACAAGTTTGTGGTACTCTTGATTATTAAATATGCAATCATTGAATACTTCTTGACTTTCGTGCCAAATCCATTATAAATGAGACATAGAGACTTATCTTTGAAGCGCTCTTTCATATTCAACTTTCATTCCCTTAGTGGTGTCGAGTATGGAGGGAGGACAACAACCAAAATTTGTTAGCAAGAAGGCTCACACATTGGTGTTTTAGATAATAAAGAAGAGGGCTAGGTCTGTCTCTACGGTTGAACGGCCCGGGAAACACGTCGCACACAGCTTGAGGACATGTGAATAGTGAATAATTAGTTGAGGTGGGATCTTCGAATTCAAAAAATGGCTGCTCAGTCGAGGTTTCTCTAATGGCAAGGTGGGTTTCCTGTGAAGAAACGTCACGTGATGGCAAGAAGGCGTCTAGATGACGATCAAACAGACTTAGCTTCTTCTCTCCCAATCTTTCCTGAGCTGGGGGAGGAGCAGGGTCAAGAACCTGCTTTTGATATGTTACCTCTGGAGGTGTTGGGGATGAGTGAACAAGGGGTATGCTCCTGGCCATTCAGAGCTAGTACATCTCAGCCCGCTTCTTAACCTCCGCCAGCAGAGAAGGAGATTGGGGGAGAAGTGTTCTCCTTTACCACATCCGATTTGGAACCGATGATGGATCTGTCTTCTGGTGAGGGTATCAAGATTGCCTCTTGTTGAACATGGGGCTCCCGAAGCCAACATCACAATGGATTTCTGATCCGTCGAGGATTCTAGGCACCTTGGAGGGCCGGTTGGAGATAAATCAGTGAGCCCAGCAAGAACAACAAACGTAATCGGACCGTTTGGTTTGGCTGAGCTTTTTCTTCATGGGACTCAAGCTTCGTCGACTCGGGAAGGTGACCACCTTCGTGAAGCGCGTCTAGGACGGTTGGAGGAGTTAGTCGCGGTCTAGACTCGCAAAGCCGCTCATCAAGAGGAGTTGATGTCCCTTAAAATAGAGTGAACCGCCGTCTGTGAGGAAGTTTCGTTTTCCCGGCTGTATGCTGAGATGAATAGAGTAGATAAGGTTAGGACAAGGGGAGAATTAATGTTGAAGCTGCTGTCTCAGTTGGGGTATGTCCTCGGTTGAGATTTCAGACGATAATTTTGTAAATTTTTTTTTTCTTTCTGGTTGAGTAATTGTAAACCGGTGAAACAAGTGTAAATATACTTTATTTTGTTAATATGTATGTGTTTGTGTGTGTGTGTGTGTGTGTGTTGTTCTTGTATCGTTTCATATTCCATTGTGTATTATAATTTTTGCGAAACAAACGTTCGGCTCCCCACGCTTCTTCTATTCTCTTTTGTGTGACCATCTCCCCTTTCTATCACGCCATAGCTCCCTAGTCTTCTTCAGATTTTTTCAGTGTGAACTCCTAGGATTGTTGTCAGTTGTTATACACAGACAAGCAACAATATTATTTAAGTCGTTTACTTTGGGCTGGATATTCTTCTTCGAGCGACTATGAAGGGAGAAAAATTGGCAAACGACTACGATGATAGTTCAGCTGTGTATGTCGACCAGTTCATATATGGATTGCGGCTGTCGTTTTGCAGCTAGATGAGTTCTATCCCCAATAGTTAGTATTCTCCCCGCGCAACTTACACCAAACTTAGTCGTCATAATCATGACCTTTGTCTTCTATCTCCGACGGATGGAGATTCTGTGGTCTACTGAACTGTTTTCTTTTTTTTTTGGTTTCAAGGTTGATCGGGACGGTTATGTGGTGTTTTCATTCGACCTAAAATTTCAGCGAATAGGGGTCGAGAACAAATTAAAGGATTGATTGTCAAAGTTTGTGATCGCCACAAATTGTCAAGGCTGGGGGTCTCTGTCTTGCCCTTTACCAAAGAGTTGGTAAGCTCGCAGATCTTACCAGAGCACATTAGGTTTATGTTGACATGATCGAGGGGAGAGAAGACTTTGTATTTCAGTTCACTAAATAGGATGTCGTTAACAAGGTCTTGTGGCCCAGAACTTTCGGCGATGTGACCGAGAGCTTATGGGGGGAGTTGGATGCGAAGGTGAAGAAGAGGATTGTGGCAGCAGCAGCAAAGGGTGGCGAGAAGAGGCCCAGGGCGAAGAAGCCTCTGGGGAGAAAGGACCTTGTTGTTCAGCTGAGGAAGCCTTCTGGAAAATTCGACGTTGGTCTGTAGATTCTTTTTATTTCATCCCTTTTTTTTTATTCATTGGAGCTTGCAGGGACCTTAGGTGTGTTCTGGGAAACTTCGTCCAAACTATTGGAATCTAAGGAGTCGAACTCCAGAGAATAGGATCCCCCAGACCAATTGTTCGAGAATAAGGGGGTCTAGGAGTGTCATATGTCGACCCATGGGAGAGGGCAGCCGCACAGCATGTGTATACCCTGCAGGTCGTTCTTGTCTCTGAGGACGATAAAGGCTCAGAGTTCGAACTCCAAGGGGAGGACCAATTGGGACCTGAAAGGGAAAAAGGCCTGTAGATGAGGACTCAGCGCCACCTCCACCTTCGTCTTAAGAGAAAGAGTTGCCCCCGTAGTGAATCACTTGGATAGACGGTGAGAGTAACGTGGTCGGGAGCTCGGGTGGAAAATATCTGATGGTGGCTACCTAGAGAGATTGGTTCGCTGGCCTTCCCCCTAGGGAGGCAGTAGACCTCCGTAGCTACCTGATAGAGGTGATGCGGTCGAACAATCTGAACTCCGTCCTAGTGGGTATGAATTACACTGACATGTGTGAGATCTCTGATCAATGTAATGCCCTGGCCCTTTTCGTCTCTCACTATCAGGCAAAAGCCTCGGTCCATGAGTAGAAGAGGAAGACTATCAGCCAGATGATGGCAGAGGTTTCAGAAGGTAATAGAAAGGCAAATTTGGAGCTCCTACGTCTGCAAAAAATAAAAAATAAAAGATTTGACCCGGGCATGGGAGACAAAGGCTGAGGAATACGAACAGACCATTGCCGCCTTGTCTACCAAAAATAAAGATTTGGAGGAAAGAATGTCCGTGATGATCTTAAGGGAAAACCATGTGCTAGCGCTATCAAAACAGATCCAAGTTTGTCTCGCCATTGCCACCAAGCGCTTCAAGAAGGCGTCTTGGTGGGTGGTTTAACATGAATTAATTCGCCTCCCTCTTTGTTGATTCAGGTGATGAAGATGATGAAGCAGATAAGCCTGGGGAAAATGAAGCTGGTAGCGGTGGCGGACCCGCAGCCACCTAGGTTTTTGTGCATCTTGTGCTTATTATTTATTATTTTTTTCTTTTCATGGAAAATGTCAGCATTGTCTAACCATGTTGGGCTGGTGGGCAATCATGTACTTATAAGAAAATAATGTATATGTTTCAAAGAAATGAATTAAAAATTTATTTTATTTCTTGTCTTATTTATCTCTTTTCGTTTTTGTAAGCTATCCATCTCTAACCAAAAGAGTTCGCGTGTATGTGAATGAATGGTTTGGATAGGTCGTGAACTTAGCACCGCTGTTGGTTACCCTTTTTCGCTCCCGGTCTAGTAGTCTTGTCTTTAGGTTGTTGTTTTTAAAGTTAGACTAGAACGAATTATTATGATGTTGTGATCTAAATTCATTCACCATGCACGCTCTTTTAGAGGTTCAAAATTGGTTAGTTCCCAACGCAGAAATTTATACTTTTGGAAAACAAATTATAGACCTGACATCCTTTAATACTGTGCTCAATAGGAATTCATTTTCTACATATGGAGCTAAATTGTTGTGTGTCAGAAGAGTCGCGGTGGTATAGTGATAATTTAACATTTCAGCATTATACGAATATTTATCACACACAAATAATTAAAAAAAATGAAATTGACACCAGAAATTTTTACGTGAAAAATCTTGGCAAGGGACTAAATCATAAGGTCTCGCATAGTTAAAGTAGTCCACTTTGTGATTATAGGTACTTAGGTATACTCTTCTCGTGAATTAGGTAAGATGGAATTATAAAGTTGATAATCATAATTGTCTAACAATAGCTCAATAATAATAGTTGCAATCGGGTTGTAGTTCTTGGAGATAATAGGGATAACAGGCCACAAAGATCATAGTTGATGTTATAAAGACAGTAGTCTGTCACAAATGTTGCTGTCATTGGTTGTAATGGCATGTTCTTGTCATTGAGGCAATAGTTAAAATTCATAGTAAACATTACATAGGTAGTAGTTGATAGCTTCAGGAGCGTCAGTTGACCACAAAAGGCCATAGTGGGAGGTAGTAATGATAGTAGTTGGCAAGATATGTTATATTAAGAGCTATAGTAGCGTTCGTTGGCCGCCAAAGCTGTAGTTAGGAAAGCTATAGTTAGAAGCTGCCACATAGTTCGTAGTGGAAGGTTGTAATGATAACATTTGATCATGTGGGCTATAGTGGAGAGTTATAATAGTGTTGCTTGGTTATAGAGGATGTTGTTCGAATTTGCAGTAGCAATTTGTCATATAGGCCATAGTGAAAGGTTGTAATGACAACAATAGAACATGTAGGCCATAGTGCGGAGTTGTAGTACAGTTGGTTGGCCACCAAGGCTATAGTGGGGAGTTGTAGTAGCAGTTTTTCACTTAGGTCGTAGTGAGAAGCTACAGTAGTAACTAGCAACATAGGTTGTAGTGGGTCACTGCAAAAGCGTCAGTTGGCCACAAAGGCTATAGTAGAAGGCTATTTTGATGAGCTTTAGTGGGCAGATACATGAGTAATTAACCACATAAGTCATATAAATAATTATGATGGTGTTTCCTAACAATTATATTTTTGTTAGACCTAAGTCATATGAATACAAATTCTCAATGCCTCCCCAAGGTTTGTGTCTTTAACTAATCTGTCACTATTATATTTATGTTTGACCTAACCTAGTAATGTTATCGTTATTCTAGAAAGTACTATCTTGTCGATTTAGGATATCCACAACAACGAAATTTTTTGAAGTCATTTCCTAACATGAGATATTACCTCACTGACTTTGAGCACAACAACCAAGTGATTAAAAAGAGGAATGAGTTGTTCAACAAAAGATGTTGGTCATTATAAAGTCTTGTCAAGCGAGCATTAGGTGTATGGAAGAAGTTGGTCATACTCTGAGATATGTCTACATATTCTTTTAAAAACAGGACAAAATAGTTATTGCAACAACTGCGCTCTATAATTTTACACGGAAGCATTCATCCCAAAATGGTATCAATTTCAGGGTCTTAGATGATGATCCTACCTATATGCCTGAGGAAGCTGACCAACATCAGCCAGACCTTGGGTGCGAAAAGAGAAATGTAGGACGAACGAGTACAACACTTCTGAGAGAGGTGTCGAGAAGATGTTACAGTTGAGAGAGGAGATTATTGATGCTTGGTGAATGCAATGAAATTACTTATGTTGCAACACCTAGTTATTTGTAGTTAATGATTTATATTTTATCTTCATGTATTTCTCAGGATGTATTTTTTCAAATTTTATATAGCAAACGGTGTTGTACTTTTCTTTTTTTTTTTCTTTTTCGCACCGATAAACTTTAATTATTAATTGTTTTTTAGAATTTCTCAAATGTTGTATTAACTTAATTTTTTTTAAATTAGAGTAATACTATATTATAATAACATGAAATAGGAGCTCGAGAAAATCAAGCAATTCGAAAGTTCCATTCTGTTATTGTGGTGGCAGGTGTGTTCAATACCAGTCCAGGAGGGAAGGTAGCTTACAGAAGAAGATTTTATTCTTGTCCTAGTACCATGACTCTTGCACATCGCGTCTGCTTCTGGTGGGTTGATAACACTGACGAGGTACCTCGAGACTGTGATCAGTCGAGAAGAGATGCAATGATGGAGAGGAGATTATCCTGAAGACTCGATCATCAGGATTTCAGGTCAAACATCATTTTAGACTTGCTGATTACCATTGTTGTTCTCTTTATTGTAGTTGTTTGCTTCAAATAGCTAATCTTTTTCTTATGTATTAGAGTATTTTTGGACTGAACTGTCAGTTTTATATTACATATATAACGGCAAAACAGTATTCTCAGCAAAAATAATAGCAGCACAATAGATCTCCCAAACACATGCTTCTTCATCATGAACTTTTTGGCAGCTCCTGAAAAGCTGCTACTCAAGGAAGCAGCTTTACAGGAAATTATTAAAAAAGCAGCAGCCGTCCCAAACTTATCTTTAATTTACGTTTGAATGTTCCCAAAAAATACCTTAAGATCTGTGCCAAACATCTTGGGATTCATGTCAAATAACAAAATTTGTTGATGATGTATCAATAAATGTTTCAGACGTTCTTAAAAATAATCTTTTTATTTTAAGTCTCATTTACATGCATACCACAGAATTCTTATGAATTTCCTTATCCTGCGCCGCGCCCAAACAAAATGTTTACATACATAACACACAAGTCTTTCATAGGGGCATTTACATACATACCTCACAATCCCTATTTATTCACGTATCTGACACCCAAATTTAACTAATTTCTATTATATTTTGTCTGGGTATCTACAAAATCACTATAGAATTTTTGCATAGAAAAATTATTGTTTTGCTATGTATGTGAACCGAACGAATGTTTTATCTATGTATTCCCGGACAAAATGCGGTGCCAGGTTTGAATAAATTTCACTGCTTCTCTCGTTAAAAGTTAAAAGAATGTAAATGAGATGTTTCATGGGGGTATGTATGCTAAATATTGCATCAGGACTGTAGAGTTACGTATAATGAAATCACGCCACGTTACGGTGACAGAAAAAAAAATAAATGATCCGATCCGGTAATATAAGAGAATATTCCTCCTGTGTTATTCCTGTTATTCAGGTGTTATTGTGGTGGTATTGATGTGTTAATATATTATTATAACACCAAGAATATTTTCAAAACACAATAACACAATAATATCACTACAATAACACCTAAATAATGTGGAATAACATGGAGGGAATACTACTCTACATTAAAAC